>NW_025781665.1:0-48199 GCF_021130785.1 Homalodisca vitripennis | reverse complement strand
CCCTTATGTGCTGGGGGTTATCAGAGAAAATTTGAAGAGTAGGTAGAAAGTATAAAACACACAATAATCTTCAGACACAAAATCTCGTAAAAACAATACCAAAAAATGGCACACAAGGATTCCAAAAACTGTGTTTACAGTATATAAAACGTAGTTGCAATAGAGAATACATAGGTGAGATGAAAAGACCATTAAATGTAAGGGTATAAAAACACAAAGAAAACACGAGAAATGGTCTAACAGAAAAGTAAAAAATTGTAATCATTGTAAGGTTCTGAAGACCATCATATGAATTGGGATGAAGCCAACATAATACATCGGTAACCTCATTTCTTTAAAAAGGAAATTAATCAAAGCTTCATATATAAAATTGCCATATCAACCATCAGTCGAGATTAGGCCACTTTGGTTGCCAATTTTGAAAATGAACTAAAAAGAAATCCAAAAGTATCAAACAGAATAGATATTATTAATAAAGCAATGCGGAGTCACAGTACGGTTTTTAAGACGTTCATCTAGCATGAACCAATAATAAAAAAGGCCCACTCCGATTCCAAAGTCAAAGTCAAAGTCAAAGCAAACTTTATTCGTGAACATAGAGTACAGAATATGTGTCAATAGATAAAAGTAATTATAAATTAGGTTGACAAATCTCTCCAATTTGAAAATTCTTCAACGGAGTAGAATGTCTTGTCGGCCAGCCAGGTGGTGAGACGTGTCCTGAATGGGAATAGTCTCTTCTCTTCTTTGAGATGTCTTGGCAGTAGATTGAAAAATTTTGCTCCTGCATAGGAAGGTTTTTTGGCAAACATTGCAAGTCTGTGAGATTGAAGGTTGAAATTTACTGCGTTTCTGGTGTTGTGGGTATGGATGTCAATGAATCTTTCAGCATTGCTTGTGAGAATGTGATTGATGGACTGAAAGATAAACAAGGCAGTAACAGTTTGGATACCAAGGTCTTTAAAAGGCACTTCTACAAGTGTCTCTTGGTCCCAAGCTTGCTAGCACTCTCACAGCCTTTTTCTGCATTATTAGGACTCTATTAAGATTTCCTGCAGTTGATCCACCCCAAACAAGCAGTCCATATCTTATGTGGGATTCAAATAGTGAGAAATAAGCAACTTTTAGCTGTTGCGAGGTCTGTGACAGCTCTAACTCTTTTGAGCACATACAGGGCAGTACTCAATTTGTTGCAGACCAAATCAACATGAGGTGTCCAAGATAGAGCACTGTCTACAATAATTCCCAAGTACTTAGTTTCTTCCTCCACCTCTAACATCGGGAATCCAGCATTTTCATTTTGTGCTCTACTAAACAGTACTTGCTTTGTTTTTCCTTCGTTTAGTGCCAAGTTGTTAACATGACAGTATTGTTTGGCTACATTTAAAGCAATGAAGGCCCTACAGTCTAAATTATCAGGTTGCTTTTCTGCCAACATCAAAGCAGTATCGTCTGCATACATTGTAGAAGAGGCATACTCACTGAGATGATTGGGTAAGTCATTAGTGAACAGTATATAGAGTACTGGTCCAAGGACGGATCCTTGAGGAACCCCTCTACTGATAGGAAGTTGATCAGATCTTGCATGGTAAGTTGTGTTTGTTCACTGTATATTTGATCTCAACCAATTGAGTTCTATTTTTTCAAGTAGCTTGAAAACCACCTTTCTTCTGTATTGTGAATTCCCAATGTTTTAAGCTTTTTAATGAGCAAGTTATGTCCCAGACTGTCAAATGCTTTAGAAAAATCTAAGAACAAAGCTGTGGTCAAGTTTCCTTCTTCCAACTGGTCTATTCACCTTCAACCTTATGATGGCTGTAGTGGTGGATCTTCCAGGTAGGAAGCCGTGTTGGTGTTCAGATAAGAGATTGTTAGAATAGAGGTGTCTCATCAATCTTGTTAAAACAATTTTTTCAATTATTTTAGAAAATCGTAGGAATAAGAGATATCGGTCTATAATCACTTGCAACTGTGCATGTCTTTTGTTTATTTATCGGGATAACCTTAGCTACTTTAAGATCGTCTGGAAAAATGCCTTGTAAGAGAGACTTGTTAATTATGTTTGTCAATGGAAGCCTGATTTCTTCGACTATATATTTCAATACAGTGGATGATATATCGTCAATTCCAGCTGAGGGTTTTGATTTCAGTGAAAGAATTGTTTTTTTCAACCTCGGTTAGATTTGTCATTTCGAACTTAAAATCAGAAACATTGTTGATTATGTCCATTTGGTTGTCAGTGAGGTCAAGATTTTGACCGGCTTCTTTCAGTGTTTTCTCCGCTACAGTTGTGAAATAAGTATTTAGGTGTTCTGCTATTTGGAGTGGATTCTGAGTTTTCTTTTCCGTCAACTTCCAGTTCAATTGCTGATTCCGTGCATTTTTTTTTGTCGTTCACTGTTTATGGTGTCCCAGATCGCTTTAGGCTTGTTATCAGCATTGTTAATAAAGTCGGTAGTTGCTTGTCTTCTACAAAATTTCAATCTCAAATCATATGCTTTTTTCCTTTCTGCTGTTAATCTTTTTGCCTCAACCCCAGGTCTTAATTTTTCTTGCTCAAGAGCCTCAAGAAAGTCTTTTTGAAGTCTGTTAGCAACAGGGTCTGACATGCTTCTAAAGTTATGCCTTTGTTTGGATCTAGATTTTTTTGTAAGGGCAGGCTGTGTTCATTGCTGAGGTGAGGATGCCACTAAGTTTATTGTACGCTGTGTTTACATTTTCTGTATTTATGATTTCATCCCATTCCTGATCGCCGGAGAATTTCTTTTAGGTGGTCCAAATTTTTCTTGTTTAAGTGCCTTCTTTCTGAATTTACAATGGGCAGAGGAGCTGAACACTTGTAGATTGAGCTTAGCTGTGCTTTATGATCAGAAATCCCAGTAGTGAATGTAGAGACATTGATTTCTTGAGGAGTGATATTACTACATACACAGTCTATGGATGAAGATGTAGTATTTGTCTCTCTGGTAGGTGGGAGTTGTAAACGGTGAATATTGTATGCTGCCAAAGTATTAGTAAGCTTTGCGTTGTCCCTATCTTGTTTTAGACAATCGATATTTATATCCCCCATGATTATAATACGTGACTTCCATACAGGTACAGTGTCCAAAATGTCAGATACATGGTCAAGGGCTACGTCAAGATCTCCTCCAGGTGGCCTGTAGATTCCCAAGACATAAGTGCATTCCTGTCCCTCTGAGATAGCAACTAGTTGCGTTTCACACACCATTTCTATTGATGGTTTTGCAATGATTGGTTCTATTTTATATCCAAATGTATTGTTCTTATAAATGGCAACTCCTCCTTCCATACTTTTTTTCCGCCATCTTGTTTCTGTTTTGGAGATTGGCATTCACTATTGGCTTATTGGTGAAGTTTTTGGGGTTTCATTGTTTTATCTAACACAAGGAATGACAACTAAACTTATTTAACAAGCTCAAGTTTAACATTTTTAAGTGATGTCATTTTGGCTAGGGTGTACCTTTTCAGGTTGGGTTTGTGGCATTGTGTTCTACTAATAGAGACCTTTAATTTAATGTATAACTCTACCTATGCTCTCATTTAAGATTTTCTTCTGGCTACTTGTGGACCATCCCCAGTATGATGGAAAATATTTATATTTGCTTAAAAAAGTAGATTTTAGTTATAGTACTTGTGTAACATTTCATTGCTCTGCAATAGTTCAGAAAATAAATTCCATTCCCGAACTTTTTGTAGATAATTTATAAAACGGGTTTCAATTGCATATAGTGTCAATTTTTGCAACCTTTGCTGTAAGAGACTTAACGAACGAATATGATATACAAACAGGGGAGAACAGTGGTGTAAATAAATTTGATATAATTCTGTCTGCCAATTGCAAAAATAATTTTGAAAAGTTAACAAATATATGTATCCAGTCTTTATCAATTCACAGTGGGTAAACATGTACATTAGTGCCATCACTCACCAGCCGGAGACTTAATTACGTTTTACAGGTTTCACTATGCTGAAATAAGTCTTTATGTTTATTTTCTATTTCTCTCGAAGTGGTTTGGGATTTATTGTGTTCTCTTAAGAGCTGTGGTGTTTTGTTGGCTTTTTTTTTAGTAAATTACACAAATTTTCTGCTGTGAAGTTTTGAGTTCATCTTCATTGCCAGGATTTGTTTACTGTTGATATGTATTCTTAACCTAACATTTAGGTTTGACAATTGAAAAAGAGAATAGGTTCCTGTTCTTTAAAATGAGTACTTCAGCTTTTTTGTTACCCATTATATGTTCATAATATTGATTGTCCATTCATGATAAGTTAAGGTAAAATGCTGATACAATTTGTTTGTGACAGGTATCGTTTCACGTTCGTTTGGTGTGTTTGTTCTTCTCTCGACGAGCGCAATGTTCTCACTCCTGAGATCGCATTCGTTGCCTGTGCACTCTTCAACGTCATGAGGTTCCCCATCTACTACACACCAATGATGGTCCAGTTCATTATACAGGTATCCTACTGTTTCAATTTTTCATAATTTAATTCAGATCTAAAATTGTTTTATTAATTTTAGAGCATGAGTTCGAAAATTACTTATAAAACTGTACATTTGAGAATTTCTGATGATGCTCCTAGGATTTAATGGGTTAATATGGAGTATTAGGAAAACGTAAGAGAAAATATTTTGGTTTTTTCTTAAATGTTACTAAGACAGTTTCTTTAACTTCATTGCTGACCAATTTTTCCTATGAGTTAGGCTGTGTTAAATAGAATAATTTTTCGTTTTTAAGTCGAGATGCGAAAAAAATGTCTTTTGTCTGGAACAAAATAATATTTTTAACCATTTTGTAAAAAATCCATAAAAGGGGCTTGTAAACGCCTCTTTAGCACATAGCATCATATGTTGATGCTATTGCGGTGAAGAAGTGGTAATGCATCAATGATCTCTTAGTCCACATGTAACACTTGGAAATTGTAAAGTAATATTAGAAAAGAAATTTCTTCATTCATCATATATTTATATCTCTAAATATAACCATATGATAAGTTACATATTTTCCACTGTATACAGAAATGTTTTCCAAGTCAAACTCACAATCACAATAAATTTAAAAACAAAACTGACTTTTACATAAGTTAAACAATAACCTTTACTACTGCGACCTGTGATTGACTACACTAGCCCACTGACTACTGTACTATACTACTTATTACTGTATACTATTATAGTAGTAACATACTAGTATACCAGTCAGCTGAGCTACCTGTAGGTGAAAAGCAGGTGCGCATGTAGAGGCGTAATTTATTGTTGAAACTGCCCATTTTTCCATTAGACTCTTAACTTGTATGAAAGATGAAATGCCCAAGTCACTTCGATCTCATAATACATTTTTTAACTATACAGAGTTGTGGCAGATTGTTTCATAAATATATGAGGTGGAAAATAACTGGAATTAGTATTGGTGGAATCAAAGAACGAATGCAATAAGGCTGAATATTATACAGCTTATCACCTGACTCCCCTCCCACCTCACCTTGTGATTCGTCTGGCTCCCGTACTCATTTACTGCTTCAACAATCTCAAATCTCGTTCCTTTAATAGGTGACTTGGACTTTAGGGAGCAAAACAGTTACAAGTGTATTTAAGACAGGGATGTTGTGTGTGGCTAAAAACATCTTCACTGGAGCTTGTGAGCTGGAAAATTGTCCTGGTGGAGGATTCATATCTGTTTTTTCCATAAATTTTTCCGTTTTTTTTCTGTACATGCTCATGTACAGTAATAATAATAATCTTTATTTGCCTTCATGAAAATGTACAAACATTATATAGACAAAATGGAATAATATACTTATAAAATATACATTGCTTTACTATCTATAAAGTAGAAAAAATGAAACATTAACTAAAAGTATAATAATTACATAATTTCTTGCAAACAGAGGAGTAATACACACACAAAAGAGGACTAAACTACTGTGTTAGTGTGGGAGTCTTAGTTTAATATTTATTATTTTATTAACCAGCAAGCAAACCAGCATAACTTTAACTATGATATGATCTGATTTTTTAATAACTAGATAAAAAATTAAGAAAACACATTTTAAGACAAAAAGTATTGAAATTGCATAAAAAACGAGTAAATGTTGACAAGAGATAAACATTGAAGGGTAAATATACAACATATAGAATCAGCATTCTAATTAGTAAAAGTAATTCTATTTCATGACATAAACAAATCAAATAAGGTTAAAAACATTGTTAGTAGCCACTTTGTTAATGATTTTTAAATCCAGCAAATGATATATTGCCCTTTACAAATTCAGGAATAATATTGAAACATTTATAAGACAAATAGACAGGGCACTAATGTAGTAATTGTGACTAATGATCATTAATGTATTTGAACAAGGTTATCGATCTTTTTAATATTAACATCGGTTTTTTTATGACAATGGTCTGCTCATGGGTGTTTTTTCGCCACTCTTGTCTTCACAGTTACCTTGTTTAAACAATCAAACACTTGTGTTCGGGATAAACAGTCATCGCTGTACTTAAACAATCAAACACTTGTGTTTCGGGATAAACAGTCATCGCTGTACTTAAACAATCAAACACTTGTGTTCAGGATAAACAGTCCATCGCTGTACTTAAACAATCAAACACTTGTGTTCGGGATAAACAGTCATCGCTGTACTGTTGTAACATTACAAAGTTTTACTTGCAGATTTTTCAAGTTTGAAAAGAAATTTGATGTTCACACGTGCTGTTTTCTCTGGATACTCAACATTGTTTTGACACAGAGACAAAAGGTTAACGGCTTTATGACTGGTGCTAAGAGTGGAATAAGAATGAGCCAGATGAAACACGAGAAAGGGAATTCACATGACCACACGTACTATAATGATGCTTATTGTGTTCGTTCTGTGGCTTCGCCAATAGTTATTCAGTTATTTTCTAGTCACGCCTTGTACATGTTATAACTCTTGCATTATTTAATATCCTCTTTTACAGAATTACTGGTTTGATTCTTAAACAAATCAATTTTTATACTTGATAGGTTGT
Organism: Homalodisca vitripennis; assembly: GCF_021130785.1. Classification (NCBI taxonomy): domain Eukaryota; kingdom Metazoa; phylum Arthropoda; class Insecta; order Hemiptera; family Cicadellidae; genus Homalodisca; species Homalodisca vitripennis. Next base: position 41,169 of record NW_025781665.1, on the reverse strand, counting down.
AACATCAAGATTTTATTATAAACAGATAATTATACCTCCAAGTTCAGAGGACTAATCTTGCTAAGGAAAACTAAAACATTTCTAAGCTACTAACTCATTAATAAGCTTAACTTATCACAACTAAAAGAAAACAAATCATATACAGTGACGTCACAGGAATTGCCAACACTCAATTGGTTTGGAACACGTCAACTGATCCAAACACACATCCAACTTCCACATCGCAAAGTGTTGACACAGAGCTGCCTGGCCGCCTGAACTGGAGCAATGACCCAGACACTGTGTCAGCGCTGACCTACAGCAATTCAGCCAGCTACTCTAAGAATTATATTTATTTGTAACAGTTGCAATTCTTTAAATATAATAACTACTGGAAACAGACAAACCAGGATATAAAAAACTGAATCTGCTCATTTTCAGAGCACCTGACAACTCTTTAAATTAAATATAATAACTACTGGAAACAGACAAACCAGGATACAAAAAACTGATTTACTCAATTTTATAACAGTTGACAACTCTTTAAATATAACAACTACTGGAAACAGACAAACCAGGATATAAAAAACTGAATCTGCTCATTTTTAGAACACCTGACAATTCTTAAAATAATAACCATATATTGACTACTTCAAGATTTTAACTGAACCCTGACAACACTACAATAGCAATAAATATTGATTTTTATATTTATTACTATATTGACAAAATCCTCAGATAAATACTTGTTATTTATGCTTACCTGTTGACAATCCCTACTGCAACTCAGAACTGCAATAACACCAAACATCTGTGCTGCATATTGCCACCACTAAATTGAAGGAGCAGAAATCATTACTTCGCTGTTTTATCCGTTCACACAGCCCCACTGTAAAAGGACACCAGATAATGCCAAACACCAGAGCAAAGGCTCGAAACTACCCCTGTGGAGAGTGTGGTATTGGGGTAAAATACTCCAGTATTTTATGCACAGGCACCTGCAACCTCTGGTACCATGGTGGTTGTGTGAATCTTACAGAAAGACAAGTGACAAAACTCACAAAGAAAGAGATATCAAACTGGAAATGCAGAAACTGCAACATCTCTCCTCCATCCCCAACCAAAATCCTCCTCGACTCTAACCAAGTTATGAATAATCTCCCAATACTAGACAACCCCGAATCAACCACTATACTTCACATAGACCGTGCACCACTATCAGGAGCAGAGGAAGTTTTCCAAGGCACCGGTGAAGAACATTTCCAACCTAACATAAAAGAAAAGCTCTGCTGCTCCACCCCCAAAACACAAGGGTTAACTGTGAGCAGTACCGGCCTAGCAAACAACTCATTAAAAGAAGAATTGGAGCACAGTCTCACTGAAAACAAATTGTTTGCAAATGACACTCATACTATCGTGGAAAAAATACAAAATCTAGTAAATCCTGAGGAAGCCAATCTCAATTTGTCTTTATCTCTTGCAGCTGAGTCAGGTAGTGTCCTTCTACAGGAGAATACAAAGCTAAAAGCAGAAAACAATAAGCTACTTGAAAAATGCATGAGACTCGAGGCGGAGCTGGCAGATACTTCAGAAAAGACAGAGAAAATGGAGCTAACTGAAGAAAAATATAGAAGCAAAGTCGAGAATTTACACCAAGAACTGGCAAAGTTACAGAGCCAGCTAGACAAAGAGAGAAATAACCAAACAAAGCTCGAAGAATTTTTTGAAGAACAAGACAACAACCAACGCAAACTTATTGACAATCTAGAGAAAACAATTTTTAACTTAGAAAAAACTATAAAAGAACTCACTTCCAAATCGGAGTCAATAAAATCAGTAATCCCTCAAGCTACCAATCGGGACGTTGGTATTCAAACATGCTCACATACAGGAGAGACTCTCTTACCATTGATAACAATTACCGAATTGACTGCCCTTAAAAGAAGGCAATATGAAATAGAGTGTGAAATACAAAAATTAAAAGAACAAGTTGGGAAAACTTGCTCTCAAACCCCAAATCCCCACAAAATGACATCACATCTAAGTCAGAAAAATAACTGCTCTAAATTTAATGTATCAAAAAAAATCTCCAAAAACAAAAAGAAGACTCAGTTCAGTGTAGCTTTGCAAGTTGCCAAATGCAATGAGGCTGCAACACTCCAAGGACAGGACTCAAGAAAACAACCAGGGCGACAAGCCTCTAAAACGAGTCCTCTGACGACACCAACATCACCAATGCCTGGCCTTAAAATAACTTCACCTTCCACATCTTCCCATAAGATCTCAAGATCACCACCAGCTTTAGCAAAAATCAGAAAAGAAGGAGAAAGTATCGAGGAGTTCTTCAACCGTCACATTGATGAGTACAAGGACAATATTAACATTTATAAAGACAATGTAAAAAAATACGGCAAACCCTCTGCATTATGTGAAACTGCCACCTCATATATGCCTAACCAGTCTCCTACACAACCAGGACCTCAGACTCAAACCTCTTCACAGGATGCGACCCACCAACTTGACACTTTTTTAGACAAAACCAAAATCAAGTCCACAAGGACATAGCTGAGCCGAAATTAGCAACAGCACAAGAACCAAAAATAAATCAAAATCCCCAAAATATAAATTCTTCCAAACCTAGAAATAAGCACCAGAAACTCATGATTGCACACCAAAATATTGACGGCCTTCAGAACAAAACCGACAGACTTGCTCATTTTCTCCACAACAAACCAGACTTACTAATACTTACTGAGCATGGCTTAAACAACGAAAAGCTGGAGAGCACTAGAATCCTTGGCTACAGACTTATAGGCAGCTTTAATAGACAACAACACAGAAAAGGTGGAGTGGCTGTCTTTGCAAACTTAAACCTTAAAAATAAAATTACAGTAATATCCTTATCAGGAACCACATCAGAACTTATATGTGAAACCATCCTTCTGAAAATTGAGATGAAACAAGGATTCTTGCACCTTTTAGGTTTATACAGGCCACCTAGTAGCAACTTGGAAGAAGCATTAGATATTTTATCATCTGAATTGGACAAAATAACATCTTTTAAAAACCCGGTACTCGTAATAGGGGATGTCAATGTAGACAACCTGGTGGCAAGCAACGACAGAAGAAACTTGGACGATATGATTTACTGCTATGGACTGAGCAGACTTCACCTACCCCCTACAAGAATAACCAGTCACAGCAAGACTTCTATAGATTTCATATGCACAAACATTAACGAAACTGAAATATCAACCAGAGTGCTAAAAACAGGCCTCTCAGATCACACTGCCCAGTTATGCTTTATCTCTACAAACATGACAAGCCCCACGCAGACACAATCATACAGAAGACAATTTAACACAAGAACCGTAGAAGAACTGAGGTATAATCTACAAGCACAGGACTGGTCACAAGTTATGCTCACAGACAATGTGGATGCTGCTTATAAAGCGTTTCATGGGATCCTCCAATCTGCAATGAACATAGCCTGCCCTCTTAAAATAGTAAAACATAAAAGAAATCCCACCAAGAATATATGGGATGATGAAAGCCAGGCGCTAAAAAACGCATACTTAGAGGCACTAAATCGAGAACACATTACGGGCCATCCTGACGACAAAAAAGAAACAGCCCAAAGGAAAAAATCCTACGACTTAAAAATAAAAACACTAAGAAAACAGCTTAACTCCTCCTACATTGAAAGATCTGACAACAAATCAAAAGCCATGTGGAAAGTGATTAATAATGAAAGAAAAGAGAGATTAGAAAAAACTCAACTTGAACGCTTAAACATACAGGACTACGCATCAGACTCTCCAATAGACATTGCCAATTACTTAAATAGCTTCTTTGCTACAATTGCTGACAGAACACTTGATACCAAAGGAAATGAACAACGAACAACACACACAATAGAACCAAATTACATATCCCAAATACCAAGACTAATTTTCCAGGAGACAAATGAAATAGAAGTCGGAAACATCATAGACACCTTAAAATCAAAAACATCAACAGGAGACGATGAAATATCTTCTAAATTGGTCAAACAATGCAAACATGAAATTATCACTCCACTAACAACTATTATAAACAAATCACTTTTACAAGGGACTTTTCCCAGCGGGTTGAAACTCGCAAAAATTTATCCAAAATATAAGACTGGAGCAACTGATGAAGCCACCAGTTATCGGCCAATCTCACTTATCTCCACTTTTTTCCAAAATCCTGGAGCGAGTAGTGCTAACTAGACTACTGGACCATCTCAAACAGCACCACCTTCTTACTCCGAGACAACATGGTTTTGTAAAAGACAGATCTACAGCAACAGCACTGGTCCAACTAATTGAAACCATCATTGATAAATTGGAAGCAGGATATATAGCCACAAGTATACTTTTGGACTTTACCAAGGCCTTCGACTGTCTAGACCACAAGCTCATTACAAAAAAACTGCAAACTCTGGGAATCATTGACAAAGAAATAGACTGGTTCAAGAGCTACCTCAGCAATAGGACACAGATTGTGGAAATTACTTACACTACACACAACACGGTCAAAAAAGTAAAATCTGAACCACTACCAGTAAGCAGAGGAGTGCCGCAAGGCTCTGTTCTTGGACCCGTCTTGTATATCCTTCTGACTAGCGACTTTCCAGAATACCTTCAAAACTATTGTGAAATGGTAATGTATGCCGATGATACAGCCCTTATTGTAACAAATAAAAACAAAGATCAACTAGACATTGACTCCTTTGTACCTTTCAATATGGCTAAACAATATTGCAACCTAAATGATATGGTTTTAAATGAATCAAAAACCCAACAACTAATTTTTACAGCTACTCAAAATAACTATCATGGCCTCCCAGAAGTAACTACAATAGAATTCGGAAAATATTTAGGACTCACCTTGGACCGAAATTTATCTTGGGAACCACACATCAACCAGCTCTGTCAAAAACTAAATAGCAGTCTTTACGCAATAAGGAGAATTGCACAAATCAGCAACACTGATGTAGCTATGACAGCATACTACTCGTTGTTTGAATCTCACTTGAGATACGGCCTGATAGCCTGGGGAGGCACGACAATCTCAAATCTCCAAAGGGTGCTGGTTCTACAAAAAAGGACAATTAGAGCTCTAAAAGGACTAGGACCACTTGACACATGCCGAACAGCCTTCAAAGAACTGAGAATTCTGACTGTAGTAGGACTCTACATCCAAGAGACAATCCTCTATACAATCAAATCAGGGCAAGCAAGGACTGGAGACGGACACTCCTATAACACCAGACACAGGAGCAACTTTCTCCTAAATCAACATCATCTCAGCTTATTTGAGAGGAAACCTTCTTATCGAGGAGCAATGTTCTTCAACATTCTACCTGAATCCCTAAGAAGACTGCCAGAAAAGAACTTCAAAGCCTCCTTGAGAAACTGGCTACTGGAGCGACCAATTTACACCATCAAAGAATTTGTTCAATGTAGAACACACAATTTTTGACAAGCACTAACTCATACACCAATTGTAACATAAACATGACTTTTGCCCTGTTCTCCAAGAATATGTGCAATAAAGAATATTCTATTCTATTCTAATTAAATTATTATTGTCATTTACACAAAGCGTTAACAAAGCCATATTTACATCTAAGAGACATAGTCAAAAAGATGCTATAGTATATACATTAATATTACAAATGTTAAAATACAGTACTAACTAATATTATAATAATCACCTTTTTAATATAAAATAATCTAAAAACTAATATTTTGGTGAGTGAAAAACTCTAATCAAATCATAAAATATGGTTTTGTGAAGCCAGTTATTGAGTTTAGTTGTAAAAATGTTTGTTGGATAATTATTAATTAGATATTTTAATTTATTCTAAATTTTGGGATATTATAACATGAGTATGTTGTTTTATACTTAGCCTACAGTTTTCTATTAACATATTATTTTTATTTCTTTTATCGCAGTAGTTATGCACATTACTTGTTACAATAAGATTTTAAATATTTTTAGTAAATAAAATACCAAATAATCAAAATTATAAAGATTAATAAAAGTTTACAGTTCAAAAATAAGGAAAAGAGGTTTACAATAGTCAAGAGATTGTACATTAGACATTGACCTAATAGATTTCTTTTGCAGAAAAAGGTTATTGAAAATTTAAGTACTATTTCCCCTTAACATGAAACTATACCTTAATTGATTGAAAAAAGCATAATATGCAGATTTTATGTGTCTCAGGCACACAACTCATTACACGTCTTAGTAAAAATATTACTCACAGTTGACCCTAGACCCTTGATACTTGATTAGAACCTAATTTGACCAGTTTCCGTTAATAACAAATATTTTTCTACAATTAGCTACATAATCATTAAAAACTCTTAGTAGAATTTCCAGTGACACCATAATAATTTAGTTTTAAGATTTGTATTTATGAACACAATCAAATCCCTTCCTCATGTCACAGAGATGAAATATATGTAACTGTTCTTGTTTTGTAAATTTAAAATTAGGTCTAGATATTTTGTTGTTATTGCATCATAAATTGAAATACCAAAATAAATAAATAGCTCTTAGACTATACATTTATTTTACAAATTCTTGTAATATACCTAAAGCATACATGACTAAAGACGCATGTAACATGAGTGTTTGGAATTAGCAACATGGTCACTCTGATGTTCTTTTATTTGAATTGGCTGACTTGTCTTTTCTGTTCATTTGTGATTAGATTTCACAAAGTTTATTTCATAAACTTTCAAAAGCTGTAATATTATTTTCAAAAACATATGCAAAAAGGTAAACTAATGCTGGATAACTCATATACTCTCTTAACCAAGGAGACTATTATTGCCATTCCTCTAGCTACTCCTGGTATTGTATGGTATAAGAGCAAGGAAGCATTGAAGAAAAAATAATATAAGATCTTGTCGATTCTATATCTCCCTTGAGAAGGTACCGCCACAAGTAGGGGTTAGGAACTATCTATATACATTTATTATTACCAGTGTACATTGTTTACAATTTTATTTTATTTCAAGCTCTTTGTATGTTTTAGTTTTTGGTTGCATTGAAGAGAATAAATAAATTCATGAATGCAGATGAGCTGGACTTTACTTCAGTCTCTCACGATACAAACAAAAGTGAGTAAAATTTAATTATTTGTTTTTTATTACTTTAGTCCAACATTATAATGTATTGCAGACAGAAGTGAAGAGCACTAAACTTATTAATCCATGAATTTTTTTAATGCAGAGATGTTTGTGAAATAATAAGACAATACAATAGAGTACCAGCAGATTATGAAAAAAAACACAACATAGCATTTCTTTACAGAGATTCTTGTAACTTTGCTGTCCTGTGACATTTTGATCCCCAAAATCAATAGAGTTCTTCCTTGGGCTAAGGGAAATCTATATACCAAGTTGAAAGTCTCTAGGACGTTTCTACCAAGAGTTATTGCACAGTTAAACAGACAAACAACACGATTTTATGAAATACCTGTTGGGTCCTTAAGAAGTAACTCAAGATTATTTCACTTGTGTGTTGTGTGGAGTTCCAGACTCTTGTTATTACCTGATGCCTTAAACTGTAATGATTTTTTTTTAATTTTAATTTTTTTAATTGTAATGATACAACATGAAATGAAATGAAAAAGGCCTTTATCAGAGATAGAGTTAGGGCTATCAAGCGCTCTCTACCACTCAGTGTCACATCGTATACAGTTAATTTACAATAGTTTGTTACAATTGCGCTAAATTACTAACTTATACTTTAAATACAAAATTGCTTTACCTATACAAAATTAAATGAACTTAAAGTAAAAATCTTCAAATCCAGTTTTACTTTATATGTTCCATTGACACTTATTCATCTTCCAATCATCCTTGTCGGCTTAGTGTAGATTTAATACTGGTAGTAGTAATCCTTGCAGATCTGAGAGCTCTGGTTCCCATCCAATATTCAAGTGTTCATCATCTAGTACATGTCTTTTCTGTTCTTGGATTCAAAAATCGAGATTCACCAATTTAATACAAATAATAAAAGTATTACTGTATTTAATAACTCAAATGTTTATTAACTTTGATGAGAAAAGCTTTTTCTCAGTCTCCTATTAAGCCATCCTTCAAAAGAATAAAAATTCCATTATTGTAAAGTCACCAGCTGATCTAAATTCACTTTACAACTCCAGGTGTTGTAAACTTACTTTGCATAACAATCTCCTTGATATTAAGATTTAATGTATTCTGTGGTATTTGGTCTAAAGAAATTATTTTTTTTTATCTGATGATTCAATTTTACAATAGTTTATGTATTTCTATCTTATATGTATGATAATTTGTTTTATGTTAATTTTACCTCTAAAATAGGTTGCTAGTTTTTTTATTAATTTTAAAATCTATTGATTTATATATGTTTATTGTAAGTTATCAAAATTGCATGGGTGTATATTCTTCTTCTTGTATGGATTCCTGTGTGTGTGTGCGCACGTGTGCGTGTGTGTGTGTACATATGTGGTATAAACTCCTAAGTTATTTATTAATCTTTTATAAAAAAGCATAAAATAATATGAACTGCTAACTTTTCAAAACAAAACTGTAACATCTCGTAAGTTTCTTATTATTTTTTATGCTTACAACTATAGACAGTTAAAATTTTCCTTTCTGAGAAAAATTGTTTTGACAGAATCCACCTGTTTTAAATTTGTCATAATTCTTTCTGTACTTTTTGCTGCAGAAGTATTGTGTCCAAATTCTTTTTAATTGTAGCATAATATATTGATATTCCGTAGGTCATATGTGATTGAATTAAGGAAAATTTAATGATTTTAAGTGTTTAGTTACTACTAAGTTTAGACATTTGTCTGAATTGAGTCAAATTTGAAATTTGGGTTATACAGTTATTGCAGGCAAAAGTTTTTGTGTATGTAAGATCTAGTTAAGATACGTTATTCCATGAGAAGAATTCATCCAGCCTGTAGAACACATAGTCATTTAGGCAACATCGAAGTATCCTCTGTAAAGCTCTTGAGATATCTTTCACATGTTCTTTGTACTGATTGAATGTACTCTCCTGCTTGTCTAGTGTAGTGGCTTTTTAGTTGACTTTTTTGGAGGCTATTTTGTAAGAAGCTGCAATCATGGCAGCCACCATACAAATTTACTAACATTCTTCTGTTATTCTTCACAATACTTTTCTTAAATGCTATATACTAGTAAGGTAAAAAAACCAAATTAATATGGGCAAACTTATAAAATGTAACAATAGTGTAACGTGTCTATAGTAAGGTTAATTTCTATAAAACAATTACAACTATTTTTGTTTTAGTATAAGAGCGATCAATTGGGTTCTAAACTAATAACCCTTTATTTTAAGAATTCACAAGTTCCAATGGAATTCAATAATTAAACTCAGTATAAATTAATAGTAATTTTAATAAAAATTTAAAATCAATAATACAGCAACGCCAAGCTATCTTTTTTACTTTTAATTTATTCTCAATTATTTCGTATTAATAAGCCATCAAATATTCACATGTCCAGCCTTAAGATTAACAATCAATCAAAGAATCAATAATTGTGTCCTTCAAGTTCTCAGTACTAATATTTTCAACACTAACTCAAAATAAAAATCTTCATTGAATTTCAAAATAAAATGATCTTCTTCTAATATAAAATGAAACAAATAATAAAATAAGATTTCTTCTCAAAGTAAAAATCAAACAAATTAAGGTGATATTAATAATTAATATATGAACAAAGACAATGTCCAACCAGTTAAACTCAAAGTTGTATCAATTAAAAAGTACTTATTTCCTGTAAATTTTCAATTTACGAGATTATTGAATTATCCAGAATAATCTGCTTGGCTTTGAATATTAAATTTAGGAACTTGTTAAAATATATATAGAATCTCAGAACATAAAATAAATTTTCTTTATCAGTAGGCTATTCCTGATTTAACCAACTTCAACAGGAAAATATCATCAATCAATTTTCTATTTAAATGTTAAATTCTAACTTTCACAGTACCTCACACATCTCCTGAAGACTTCACCAACTAACAAAAATAACTGTTATAGATAAATAATTTAAACTTCAAACTTTAAATTTTGAAAAGAATTTTAATCTTAAACTCAACCTTCCTACCGAAATATCTATACGGCAAGAGTAGGCTATCACTTCTACACGAACTTCTCTCTCTGAGCACACAGCAAAAACTCTCCTGAAAAACTTACTTGAATCCACCGGAAGGATCTAGAAGTCCCTCCCACCATCTAATCAACCTAACATTGGCCAATCAAAATTGAGCAAACACAATGTCTGAACTGGATGGTACCTATCCAACTCAGACCTGTATCCTATGCTCAATACCTAGAGACAAAAGGAAGCTTCTAGGCATTCCTCGAACCCGACACAACAAGAAATTCAGCACTGCTCAAAGGATCGCAATTCTTACAATTCACTTATTATATAAATTTACAATTCTCTTAATCTAAATATAAATATTCCTATAAATAATTAAATAATGTAGGAAGCATCCTATAAATAGTAAAAGTAAAAAAATTAATTTTTAGAAATTCAAGTTATATGTGGTACATTAAAAAGTGTATTTCTGTATTGATTTATTTACAACTTTTACAGTGTATTCCATATGTACTCTAAAAAACTTTTCATACGTGTTTTTTTTTCTTATTTTCTTTCTTGTTTTATAGCAAAGTATTTAAGAATGTTAATTTGTTTATTATATACACGTTTTATATAAATTGCCAAAAACATGTTATACAAAAATAAAATACATGTATCATATATATTTTTAGAAATACATTTATTATAGTTAGTATTGAAATTTTTGTTATCGTTACAATATTTTTAACATCTGTGGGACAAAATGACACGGGAGACTGATGATTTAGCTCTTTGTATTATTATAGTTTTATGTTTCAATTAAGTCTACTAATGAATATGTTAAAATGACAAATTATATATTTTAATGAATTTTTGAAAATATTCTTGCATTATGTAAAACATCTGCCTGCCACTCAGCAGTTTTTCACATTGGAGGGCTCTAAAGATAAATTTGAAAATTATTACAATAGCAGTTATTAATGTTGTAATACTGTATAATTGTTTAATTATTTTATCATTAGTAGTAAAAACCACATCAAACAAATTATAATTCTATTTAATGTGCTTTATTCTTTTAGATGGAAAAAAAACAGTGTATGCTTTAAAATCCAAGAAATCAAATCTTGGTGAGTTTACTTATGTGAATTTTTGTTTTTAGAGGAACCGTTAATTATAGAAGATGGGACATTCTCATGGGGTACTGAGGAAGATGACAAGCCTGTTTTGCGCAATATCACACTGAAGGTACAGCCTGGACAGTTGGTAGCAGTGGTGGGGGCCATTGGTGCTGGCAAGACTTCCCTTATATCTGCCTTCATGGGCGAAATGGTCAGGAATTCTGGTTATGCCAATACCAAGGTATAGTAAAAATAACGTGAACCAACCATCATTTTGAATTATGTATATTACGTAACAAGAGAAAAGCTAAAGAAATACCTTACCAAATAACTTTTACATTTTTCAGCCAGATACTATAAATTAAAGAAAGTGGTCTCATAATTGGAAAAAATTTTTTAAATTAACTTTAACACGTGAGTGATTGCACCCATATTTTATACACAAAAGGTTCAAAATAGAAAATTTTATAATGCTTACTATTTTATTATTTGTGATTTTCCTTCAATGGGAAATCTTCTTCAAAAATCTGTGATTAGTTTCATTAACTGTATCCAAGAATATACTAATTTAAATAATCTGCATATGACAATTAGTCCAAAAAATATATTACAGCACTGTACAATGTACGTAAAATATACACATTCCGTGTGGACAAACAAGCACATAAATTTTAACTTTTTTAAGCATATAAATAAAACATTTGTTCTTACTTCAAAAGAAACATACTGACATGTTAGTGATCATGAAACAGCAATTTTCATGGGTGAGATTTCAATTTTAGTGCACATTATAACTAATCACAGTGAGAAGAGTAGGAGAGATACAGACCGGCTGCTCCACAGCTAGATGTGTACTAAGCGTAAGAATCTTTTTACCCCAAGATAGTGGCTCTAACTCTGCTCACTGCCAAGCTAGTCCAAAATATCTGTTACTTTCTGAAAAGCCATGGTATGTAGCTGTCAAACAATTGGTTTATAACAGTGTTAAGTTAAAATATATGTCCATTGAAAATATTTGTTATTAGATATTTTAAACATAGAACTTAAATTAGTGCAGCTGGTAATTCATTTCTTTTGTAGAGGAAATTTTTCTATTGATTTTCCAAAAAGAAAGTAATGTGTTCATACAACAAAGTAGGAATATGCCACATCATAAATTATATAACAGGCTTCACTGAGGTGCTCTGCAAAATTTCAAGGCTATTTTTATATAAAGATTTTTTTCACTGCCTTAGGGTTTTTCTTTCAAATCGGTAGTGTGCCATCATCTGATCAGCACCACTTGTATGAGCGTTATATTTCACTATTTGGAGAGGTTTAGGCTTAATATGACTTCTTTTGTCCATAAAATCCACTATGTTATTTTTGTGTTTAGTCCAGATGTTTAAGAAAGTCCTCTTGTATTCCATTTCCCAATCATCACACAATTTGCATAGCATGCGGTTCTCTCACACGCCTTCAGGAATTAATTAGTTACTTCTTGAGGTGTAAACTTTCGACCAACACGTAATGTCCACATGCAATATGTTTTTCAGTTAATAATTTAGAAGCAAGAGCGTAGCTGATATAATAATTGTCTGTATACACTGAATGGCATTTCCCTAAATAATCCTTCAAATGTGTTGGACAACCTTCTCTGTATGCCCTGCACCACTTACAGTAGTGTCTGATTTGCCTGTGTACATGAGGAATCTTAGTATAAATCCCCAATGCTCTGTCAAGATGTATAATTTGACACAAAATGTGTGCCTTTTACTCTTTATATATTGATGAAAGTGCAACCTTCCTCTCCATAGTACCATAACCTCATTAAGAGATCTCTTTTTGAGGGTACTAAACACTTTCCTTTTGGTCATTGAAGTAACCTACAATAAACTAAATCTTATCTATGGTGTTTGTGGTACGGAGGTCAAGAGCGTTGTTGTTTATTTTGCAAAAATGCAAACAACACATAATGGACAAGAATGTTTTCCAATATTCTTTGATTTATTTTTATTGTACCTGTGTGCATTAAAGTGCCTACAAATGTCTTCATTTCAGGTACTGTGATGACTTTCTACACACTGATTCTTGATTTCGGTGTCAGGGTTGGTTTATAGTCAATATCGTCATATATAATATATATAAAATATCGTCAAATAGGAGTGTGCAAAAATCTGTTGAACCAACCCCAGGGACTGGCATTAACAATGATTCGGTTCTGACCAAATTAATAGGCCACATACCTGTTGTTGTAATACTTCATACTTCAAGTTGGAATCTCAATAACAGTAGACTCATCACACTTTCAGAATAGTCAGATGAAGAATCTGAGGAACATTCAACAACTCTTTGAATGAGGTCCACAGAACCATCACATAATTTTGTTCATTGTTTGTGTGAAAGGTACTGTAACCAGAGGTACTTAGCACTGCAGGATCCATATTAGAAAACAAACATACAAATAATGTACAGAAAGAATTACACACTTTACCTACATAAATAAAACAACACACTAAACATAAAACATTCAAAGATTGCACGGGGCTCCTATTGAACAGAGCCATGCCGCGCAAACACGAACAAACAAAACTGAACACAATGAAGTGTTAGTAACAACTAAAAATGTGGCAGAGAATAACTCATCTACAACCAATGGCTGAACTACACTGAGGCATTGGTGGCAGTAGAGCGGCAAGGTACCTCGTCTGGGGATGTTCTTGCTGCATGCATAGGTCTGCTGGCTCCCTTTAGAGTCGGCCACACTGAATGTGTTAAGATAACTTCCCTAAATACTGAAAAAGAGGAACTATTTTTTAACACTCCTTGTGAAATTATACTCATGTAAAGTAGGAAATTGAGGTTTTTTTTTAATCAAAAATAAAAACGAAATAAAAACACCTGAAAGTAAAAACACTTATTTTTACAGTAAATACATGACTTATAGCTTCAGAGAGTAACATGATTTTTATTTACCCATGCTTAAGAAAATATATTTTTTAAGTAATTATAAATTAAGAAAATTAAATGTTTGTTTAAATATTTATTTTCTTAACATCCCCAAGAATACAGTAATTTGAAGCTATTTTGATATGGTGTAACATAAACCTACTTTAAAATTGCAACAATTAATCTGTTTGAAAATTACCACTCATATTTAAATGAACTTTACGTGATAAAAAGATAAAGTGACACATTATCATAAAAACTTTCTTATTAAATCCAGGTAAAAAAGTTATATAAAATCTAAAACTAGGAACATTTTTAATAAAATACTTTTTAATATAATAAAGCCACACATCAACCAAAGGATTTTTTTTCTCATTATGAAACAAAGCAAACTTATTAAAAATTTCCTTGGATTAGTTCAATGTAGCTTTTACAAAAATGTTATATGGGTCATGGATTTGTAGGCGTATTGAATAGTCCACTACAATAATTTAGAATGTATGTCTTTAGATAGGTCTTTGAGTATGTTATTTCATATGAAAAATGGCTTTCTAAATTATATAAATAAAAGAGAAATATACTAAATTTCATGAATTAATTTGCTATTATTAGTAAACATACTGTAAATACTATAAACATATATGTTTATATTAATAAAATATCACATTTAAGATGTACTTAAATACCTACACACATAGTAAATAAGTGTCCTAGTGTCCTCAATGTGCCTATGGACCCTATGAATCATAACATCTCTATAGAATTTGTATTGAAATATTCCAAGGACATTTGCATTGGCTAAACGGTTTTATATTTTTGTAATTTTTGTTAATGAGTGACTTTATTACAATAGAATATTTTGTTTAATCAAAATGTTCATAAAACTTTAGGTCTTATTGCTATTTTTGATCTGGATTAAAAAGGAAGTGTTTATGATATGAGTCATTTTATTAAATAGATCTTTTTAGTATGATATCTATTTAATTAAGGGGTAACCCTAGTTATCATTTCTGAATCTTTGTATGCTACTTTCTATGATAAGAAATAGGTTAACCTATTGAATTCAGGCTATTAAAATGCTTATCAATTGCTTATCATTGCTGTAATAACGAATTTATTATGTGAACTAACAGGAACAAAGAAAAACTAACTCAAGGCACATAGTAGGTAGAGGCTTTGCCTGTGATAGTAGGGAGCAGGATCGTGCCTGGTAGCTATTGAAAGTATGTATACGTGGTTTCATAACAGTATTTATTAAGTATTTAATTTTTTATGTGATTTTGTTGTTGCCATTATGATTACCCATGAGACCGATTTTAAAATGTTTACTAACATTCAGCCAAATCCCATGGAATTCCATGCGCAATTACCAATGTCAGTGTTGCCTATATAGTATTGAAGCTTAATTACTACATAGACATTTTAAAATAGTCTCAACAGATAAAAAAGGCCTCCAAAAATGAAGATCAGTTCACTGGCTTTTAATTGGTATACATTTTCATAATGAATACTGAAAATTGAAAGGCATATATATATATATATATATATATATAATTAATTCAGTAAACTTAATGTTCACACAGAGCAGAACTGTATCCCTTACTGTATACTTCTATGTTTTGCAGGGAAGAATAGCATATGTAGCGCAACAGGCTTGGATCCAGAATGCAACAGTCAAAGACAATATTGTGTTTGGAAGCAATTTTGATGAAAAACATTATTTCAAAACAGTAAAGAACTGTGCCTTAGAACAAGACTTCAAGATGCTGTCTGGAGGGGACGCCACAGAGATAGGAGAAAAGGTAACATTGAACTGTTTGTAAAAATATAAATTCTCTGTAGTAATTTTTTCTCTAACACTCGAAATAAAGGAAGGAAATATATTTTTAATAAATGTATTCAAAGAATATTAAAAATAAATTTAAAATCTTAGAATAAATTATCAAACAATTTCTGAACAGTACAGTCTTATTTATTCGAATTAAATGTCAGCCATGAATTCATAAATATGAATGTATCAGGTAACTTAAATAATTCTATTGTAAATAGCTTTTCTCCATCAAAAAATTATAATTCAATAAATAATATACATCAATTTCTATTTTTCACCAAAATATTCAACATTTCCCTTCATGTAAACCAGCCTTAGAAATAGTCTTGGATGAAATCAAATCTAATATAGTGATTTTTTACAGAATTAAAAGATTTTGATATAAACTAACACAACTGTAAATAGTTATGTACTAAATTTTTTGCTGCTGTCTTAAAATTGTAGGAGGTGGAGGGGTTATGATCTTGTGTACTGACTCTGTAAAAGATAAAAATATTGACATTTCTGAAATTAAAAAAACTAGTTGTAGAAAAGGAATTACAATTCTGCTCAGTAGAAGGCAAAATAAGTAACTTATCATTAATTATAGGTAGTCTGTACAGAACACCTGGTAAACAGTTTTACAATGTTTTTGTTTTTTTTGGAAAAACTCGATGCAGCTTTAGTGATAATATGTAATACATTTTACTATATAATTCCAGCAGGGGATATTAATATTGTTGTGTTGAAAAAGTCTGGGGTCTGTGAGGTTCTACAAATTACACTGATCCAGCATAATATATGGTATCTGGTACAGTTTCCTACATTTAAATCTTAAAGTGCAATTTATAATACAATTAATAAGATGAAATTATGAATTGCAGTTGTTACAGAGTTTTCGGATCATGATGCTCAGTTGCTAAAAGTTAATTTATCAATTGAAAAACACAATTAGCCACTCACCCAGTTTAAAAGAAAATTAAATAAAGAAAACTGATACATTTCTTTAAAAAAATAGCAACTGAAACATGCTATGGTCTGTATCAAGCTCCTGTAGATTACAAATATGATGATTTTTATAATATTTTTAGCTAATACTTCAACTTTTGTGTTCCATTAGTAAACATTAATGTTCTTCCTGGTAGAATCAAAAAGTCACTAATACGATCTTTTCATCTTAAACCTCTAGGTGAAGTGGAGCTCGACAAAATTATATCATTTTTTTAAAAACAAATTATGGCAGGGCTTGATGAAGTACCAATTACTGTTATTAAAAAACGTAAAATATTTTTTAATTAAGCTGCTGATGCATATAATTAACTCTTCTTTTATTAGTGGTATATTTCTGAATAAACTAAAAATTCCTAATATCAAAACTGTTTTTAAAAGTGGTAAAGTAACGGATCCTCCTAATAATCTATACTCCCAGCTTTTTCAAAAATTTACGAGTGGCCAATGTATGTTATACTTGTGGAATTTCTTGAAACTAACAAATTATATGACTAGGACCAACATGGTTTTAGAGGAGGTAAATCTGTTACAACTGCTGACATTGACTTTGTGAATGCAATAGATAGAGGTGGCCAAGCTGTAGGGATTTTTATGGACCTCAGCAAGGCTTTTGAAGCGTATGCCATAGTAGCCCATTAATTCATTAAAAATATTAGGCATAAAGGATATTTCTTTACAATGGTTTAATTCATGCCTTGAGAATAGGAAGCAGTATGTAGAACTGGCATATTTGGAAAAAATGAATAAATTAACCAGTGCTAAATCACAAATGGAAACCATTTTGTATAGAGTTCTATTTTGAGACCAGTTTTGTTTCTCTGTTATATTAAAGGATTTCCAACAATTTTCATGGGTAAATAAAGCAAAATGTGTTTATACACGAATATTTCTAACCTTATTGTATCAAATAAACAATTAAATGAAATCAAAAGAATTTCCAAGCAAAATTTAACATAGATTAAAAACTACTTCAGCGATAAAAACCTTTTACTTAACCCTGATAAAACTAATTTTATGTTATTCCCGATGCAACAAAACAAATCTAAACCAAAACCATCAATTGAAATCGATGATATAGAAATTAAACAAGTAGACCAGACTAAATTTTTATGTTTGATGTTAGATGAAAGTTTGACATGGGACACTCATATTCTGGCTCTTAAAAAATAAAAATATCCTCTGGATTGTAGCCCTAAATACACTAAAAATTGTGTACTTTCCTCATATTCACTCCCACATCTCATTTGGTGCAGTTTTGTATGGTTTGACTAGTAATAGAAATCTGCAAAATATTCTCTTATTTGCAGAGCTATTCGAATAATTTCAGGTCTAAAACCACAAGACAGCGTAAGAGGTCTCTTTTCTAATTTATATATTTTGACAATTTATAGCATATACAGGTACATTATGGAAACCATTTTGGCAGTAAGGAAAGCTAATAATAGATTACCAAAACTTGGCTCCTATCATAATTACTTAACAAGAAATCGGAACCAATTGTCAGATCCAAATATATATAATACCATAAACCAGAGTATTTTTGTTTGTTTATATATATATAAACACTGGTTTATGGTATACAGTTTTATAACAAGTTGTCACAACATATTGTTGGTATAAATAATGATTTTACGTTTAAGAATTGAAACGATACCTTATTGAAAAGTGTTTGCATTCTTTTGATGATCTCTTATGAAATTTCATCATTGTTAATAGGTTTATTATAAATAATTTAAGCAAGAACTGTGATGATACCATTCAATTTTTGTATGTTTATTTATGCACAAAGATTTAACTTCGATATATAAATATCTTACATATCTTTATAGTAAACATATTTTTAAAATATTACTTTTAAAAGTATTTATGGGTGCTACTTCAGAATAAAGATATGTCTATGTATTATCCTTATATCTAAGTAATGTACAGTACATGCCAAATTTCGTCCAAATCTGTCCACTAGTTTTGTGTGATTGTTTTAATCATCCAAACATCAAACATTTTTAACAATCTTTTGCACTTTTAATATTAATAAAATTAGATTTTATAACTACTATCAAACAGTAAAAATTACATTGAAAACAGAAAACAATTCATTTTTGGCATTTGAAACATCTAACTATAATGTTGTAGAACAATAATTATTTTATTTATCATTTCAGTTACTGACATTTAGAAATCTTAAAATATTAATTATAATAATAGAAATTTTTCATACATTTGAATATCAAATTAATATATCAAATAATAAATGTTATTAATAAACTTATTAGAAATGAATTATATGATTGAAAAGTATCAACTTCAGTAAGGTCAGAAGCAAAGAGTAAGTCTGATATGAGCAGTGTACAGTGATGCAGAAATCTATCTGATGGACAATACACTCAGTGCGTTCAATTCTTATGTCAATTAATGTCTTTGTGATTGTCACTGGCTTTACCGATATAACTGAATGTTGTATTTGTTGGGTATCAACCTGAATGGAGGACAGAAGCAGAGAGTGAGTCTAGCACGAGCAGTGTACAGTGATGCAGAAATCTATCTGATGGACGATCCACTCAGTGCGGTCAATTCTCATGTCAATCAATACATTTTTGTGATTGTCATTGACTTAACCAATGTAACTGAATGTTGTGCTTGTAGGGTATCAACCTGAGTGGAGGACAGAAGCAGAGAGTGAGTCTAGCACGAGCAGTGTACAGTGATGCAGAAATCTATCTGATGGACGATCCACTCAGTGCGGTCAATTCTCATGTCAATCAATACATTTTTGTGATTGTCATTGACTTAACCAATGTAACTGAATGTTGTGCTTGTAGGGTATCAACCTGAGTGGAGGACAGAAGCAGAGAGTGAGTCTAGCACGAGCAGTGTACAGTGATGCAGAAATCTATCTGATGGACGATCCACTCAGTGCAGTCGATGCTCATGTCAATCAATACATTTTTGTGATTGTCATTGACTTAACCAATGTAACTGAATGTTGTGCTTGTAGGGTATCAACCTGAGTGGAGGACAGAAGCAGAGAGTGAGTCTAGCACGAGCAGTGTACAGTGATGCAGAAATCTATCTGATGGATGATCCACTCAGTGCAGTCGATGCTCATGTCGGCAAACACATCTTTGAGAATGTAATTGGTCCCCATGGCCAGCTTAAGAACAAGGTTGGTAATTCAAAGTACTGGTAATTTAATTATTCAATTAAATAAAAAACATGTCCTTAACTTTAAGAAATATAGCTTAACTTCACCTGTTGAGGTTCTAACTATAGGATTGGCAGAAAACTTTCTGTTGGTGTTAATCTGTTCCCAAAAATTGCTAAAATCAGTAATAGTCATTTAATTCTACCCACTGCACCGGCATCGTAATATACTACGTTCCAATACGGATATAATTGATCACCACTATATTTATCACTTCAAGCAAACGCTTCCAATTTTCAATCCATAAATCAAGCCTTGGTACCCAATATTTCTGAGGAGTGTTATTGGATACCAGAATATAGTATAAAACTTCATTTCTTCATACACAAGAATGAGTTAAATGATATTATGTTCAGCCATGGTATTTGAATTATGGTGCGTACAGTTCACCTACGATTCTTTTCAATTTGTTCTTTTAGGATTATATCGATTATATTTATAATTTTTTAAGTAAACTATATACAACTCTGGAAATAATCAGTTAAAAGTTTAAATAAATCACTATTGCAAGACTTTACATATCAATGTTTTCAAACTTTTCTAACGTAAATAATTTGAGCGCACTGAGGACAACATGCGTTTCACCAAACATATAATTTGATCTACTTAGAATCATCATACCTGTTCAGGTAAATGTTGTCTTCTCATAATATGTATCAAAGGGCTAGATGGTAAGCACAACACCACAGATGTGTAATTAATGAGTAGGTTTATAATTAATAATGATCTAATGTGTGTGTAGACTCGCATCCTGGTGACCCATGGGGTAGCGTTCCTGCCTCAAGTAGACGTGATTGTGGTTATGAAGGGAGGTGAGATCATGGAGAGAGGTACCTTCAAAGAACTGTTGGAGAAGAAAGGAGAGTTCTCAGAATTTCTGATACAGCACTTGGCAGAAACGGACCAACATGAGGAGACTCAAGGTAATGCTTCAGTCACGTTGAGCATAATTTGAGGTTGAAATGCCTACATGTTCTCTTACTTTCATTTCCTTTTGTTTACAGACATCCAAGAACTTTTAGATGAAGAAACTACTCAGAGAATAAGAAAGATAAGCAAGAGTGAATCTTTAAGGTCACTCCGATCCACCAGGTAAGTACTGGTCAAACATAGTTAGCCTATTACTGTTCTCTGAGAGTATATGACATGAGTGACTCGATCTTGTCCTAATGGCTTCATTAAATGAAGTTGCATGTATGTATGTGAGGTTAGTTTAGGAACTAAATATTTGTCACTTCTGATGACATATGTGCAGTTAATGAACTACAGTTTTAGCCATTCAATGGAAATATTTTATTAACAGAGGAAATATATAATTCCTGAGGGCAAATTATTATCTCAACAGCACATGCTCAGTGGAATCTGTTTATTCACATATCCTTAGTTGTCGTGGTTCCAAATATCATGAAGTTCTGAATAGCAGTCCCTGGTTGGTGTTGTATGTGGAAGGTCACAAGTTGGTGTTGAATTAGGTCATGATGTGGGAGTTTAATCACTTGCCTCACATCATGTGACATTGCTCCAGTTTTCAAAGTTAGGTTATCTTAGACACCCCACGTGGTTGCTGTGTATTTCAAAGATTCAATGTCGGCAAATTAATCTAGAGTTTAAGTTAACAGCATGTAGTTGTTCAAATAATGTGTAAAAAGTCTTTATATGTGATGAGTGAGATTATGCACACGTGGTTGTAAAGCGAGTTCAGCCTAGCTGAGTTAAAAAAACATTACATACTCACCACTTTGATGATTTATAGGTTAATAAATTTCTTTGGACTTCATTTATATAAATATTTCTTATGTATTGAACATAAATTCCTTGCACCAGTTTGATTCACTTAAACAAGTGATTTTTAATGATCCGAGTTTAAAACGCATATTGTTTCACAACACAATAATTGGAAGCAAGTATATTTGAATGTTAATCTCACTACACATTATATAATTCCCAATTGCCACTTCACAAATTTACTTATAATCCAATTTTATAAAACATAAATGCTCGTGCTCTCTCGCACGAGAAATACTAACACACGTCATTTCTCTATCACTGTTCAAGCCAGAAGGAGGCTGGGCAATATGCTCCAGCTGTCAGGTCAAAATACAGAAAGTTGTGAGCTTTTTAGTCTCCTAGCCAAACTACTATGTTTTACTTTAACCCTATAAGTGGCAAGCGCCGTCTGAGACGTATGATTCACGCCGCCGCGAAGTGGCAAGTGCCGTCACAGCCGTCGCTTCACATTTAAGGCTGTTGCTCCGCAACCATCCATTATTTTTAGGCCTAGTTTGAACTGTCGTATTCTCCATGAAATTTCCTATATATATATATATCATATATTATAGTGTGTATTCATGTTACTAATGTTTGCTGGCCTAAATGGATCCAACAGTTTTCGTTTGACCAGGCAGCAGACGAGAGAACAGCTGTCTACTCGTCTCGTCACTGTTTTGTTTGGCGACTTTGCGTACTGTTATTGTCAGTATATTATTGTTTATCGCGTTGTTTGTGTTACCGGTAAATGTTTAGGTTATTCGTTCGTCATGGAAAATGTTGGGGTACTTTGGGATTATACCGACCACACCAGTATGAGGAACACAAACATATAAATTTATAGAAAAAAAACATTATAGAACGAAAAAGCAACTCATCAAATACAAACTTACAACAATTATTAATTGTTAATGGGTTTCCCGTGACGCCCAGAATGCAGCAATATCAAGGATGGGTAAGTGTAGTGGATTTCCGCCTTCAGCCGCAACTGCCGACCGCCACGAATATTTTAGAGTTACGCATCTAGTCACGATCTTGTAAAAAACGAATGGTCCCCTCTTCGCTCCTGGGTAAATCCCAAATTTTCATAGTGTCACCCATCACTAATCTATTACACACACAGTAAAACACGAAAGTACAAGAATGCGGCGCACCAGCTGAACGGGCGGCGAGATTCTGTAATCATGTTATCTACTAGACCGCTCGACTTTGACCTCTGTCTGAGGATGGGGAGGGGTTTGCGATAAGACAATTCCTGTTTTATATTTACGAAATATACTGTGCTATGACAAACTAAGCCACTATTATAGGCCCTACACTACTGGGAGGAAAAGACAAGCCCATTCTAGTGACTCGGAGTAAAAAACAAAAACAAAAAAAAAACAGTTTGTACATAGATTTAGTTTTTCCCATCTAACTTTTTTGTTCTTGTAAATAGAAAAAAATGCATAGGAAGTAATTTGTTTTGAATAAAATTGTGTATATTCTGTGAATATGACATTATTTTGTAGCTCCAGTAGTTTCAAAGTGACGGACAGTAGAACTTAAAAATTATTTTTTCTAAAAGAAAATCTTTACACATCTACAATGACATTCATCTGAAAATAAAAATAAGGAGCCAAATATCATATTTATTCTTATTCTATAGTTCATAAGGAAAACAAAAATATATAATGTTGCTAGGTTATCACTTAGACAATATTTTCTAAAAATAAGTTTAACGATCACGGTAATTTACCCGAAAACGGCCTGCCACTGAGACCACAAATGAACGCCACTTAAAGGGTTAATGTTTGTTAATATCGTCAATACATTATAAATTTCTAAAATAATTATCGCAATTAAATAACTCACATTTATTCCAATATAAAGTTGATTCATCCCTTGCTTTATTAATTATTTCAATCTGATATGTAATAATCAGGTGTTTATAATAAACGACAATTTCCGCTTACCAATTTTGCTCTTTAAATTAAACCAATATTACACAGTTGCTGAGTTGAGCAATAAAAAAAATTAATCCATGTATAAGTTGAGTTTCTAAACTGCTTTGATACACAATAATTGTATACAATACATTGATGACAACTTGTAATGTAAAATGTTACACATTTTTGTACCTCTAAAGTCATTCTAGTTTGCCAATGGAGTACATAAAATTTTGACCACACTTTGATCACAAACACACATGTTATTAAATACAGTAATATGAACGTGTCAGTAACTTCTATATGATAGTTGTTATTAACATTTTGAAATGATCTATGTATGAAAGAGATAATTGTCTCAAGTGCACATGTGTATCTAAAACAGTGTATATGTTATTGTTTGATGGGTTATTTGCTGTTGTGAACATGTTAAACTAATTCAAACAAGAGTGATTAGTAAACTCTTTACTACAAAACAAAATGTTACATACATGTACTGCTAGTTCCAGGCTCGTTAATATGGGCATTTACTAAAATTGCCAACAGGTTTTTAGGCATTATTTCTTCGTAAATTTCTATTAATTTTTATCAAAAGAAACTATCTCTAATCATTAAAAAAATTAAGGCATTAACATTTGAAATAAAATGTATTTTAATATAACAGTTAAAAGGTGATTTCTAAATAACTAATGATATTTTTACCTTTAGCCGAAGAAGTTCAGTCAACCTAGAGGTTCAGTCAAGCTTGAGACAGTCTGAAAAATATTTGTCAGATGACATGGGAAGTGTAAGTATGAAACCATTATATTTATACTGTAAGCTTAATTTTGGAATCTATATTATATAAAAATCTAATGGCGTCTAATGTGTCACTTAATCATGTAAAGATGACTGGATCGATTGTACTGAAATTTTACATGGACATTCTTAGGGTCCCTGGTTAGCATATTGGCCTATTCTTATTTCGAAAATGCCTCTGGTATACGCCCCACTGGTCTCTTAAAGTAGTGAAAAATCCCATTTTGGTCTCTCAAGTTGCCTTACAACAAACCAGTATTATTAATTAGCAGTTACCCACAGCTTCACACACAACTTTGTAGGCTTTCCATATGTATGGGCACTTCTGGTTCAAATGAATTATATTTCCTATGCCAATGTTGAGTTTTCCTTGTTGCCACGATCAAGAAAATATGACAAAAAGTGTATATTTGTGGTCATGTTAATTTACTACGGTCTTAGTATTTTTTGTGCCACAGTTGATTTTGCATTGTTTTCCTGATCAAGAAAATAAATAAACATATACAGTTTAGTTGTCTTTTTGAGAGAAATAGGCTTCTCATGTGTGCTCAGACCAGAAGTGCTCATATACATAAAAATTTGTGTGCAGAGTCTCAGATAACTGCTAGTTATATTTCCAAGTGGGTAATCTATGAACCTAGTTTATAATTAAATAATTAAGTCAGTATTATAAGAGTTAATGCTAGAAATAGAAACTAAAAGTTGAGGTATGGTAATCCTGAAGATTGCCTTTTAATTTTGAATTGGTTTTCAAGTTTTGTGTGTGGTATTTGAGTTATAAATTATTATAATTTTATAATCAATCCTGGAACCGGTGGTTAAATTTCTCTCAGTTGCAGAGTGTTTTAGTACCTTTTATATCACAGTATATTTATTTATTATCATACATATAGTGTAAAATAAGTATATCAAATCATATATAAATGTATCCAATATTTTTCTAAGAAAAATTTTTCCTACAAGATAATAAAAATATAGGTATTTCATAATTATCCATGAATACTTACAGTTATAAAAAGTTACGGTTTTATCTTTAAGTTATCAAAATTAATGTAAGAAAATATGAAATAAACAAAACATATACTATTTAATTTTGAGTTTAAAAAAAACATTGTACAAGTTTTTAAAATGTCCTTTAAATCGAAAAAGAAAACAATATAATGTACAAAAATCTTCATTATCGCGACTTAGTATAAGAGTAAAAACTTCAAGATTCATTTTGACTGTTTTGAGCTTAAAACTAATGTAAATTCACTTCTTAAGTTGTAATAGTTTACAAGTAAAAGTTATTGATCTGCTAATCTATTTACACTCATTTCAAGCAAGAAAAGAAATTATAAGTCTTAAGAATCATAATATACAATTGGAAACTTTAGTAATAAAAAAAGAAGAAACAATTATTCAGCTGGAAGAAGAGGTAAATAGATTACGTACTAAATTGAACCAAAAAGAAAATTTGAATATCTCTACAATCAAGAAAGTAAATTCAGGTGTACATCATAGTCTATCTCCTTTGAATTCCACACCTTTCCATAATAACACTGGACTGGAAAAAAGTTTATGGAGCCCTGAAAAAACAAAGCTGGAGAGTTTTTCAATGGTTGTAAAAAGTAAAAAAAATATACCCAAACCTATACCTAAGACGTATAATGGAAACCTAAATCCCATTGAATTAAGGAACCAGTTTGAGGATTTACAAGTTGATGAAGATGAGACTTCAAATGTTAGTGATCTCAGTATTGATGGAAGCCACAATGAGACACACATGAATAAGGTGCTCATTTGTGCTGATAGTCATGGACGAGATTTAGCCTGGCACCTTAATAAAATACATAAAGATCATGAAGCAGTAGGTTTTGTAAGGCCTGGAGGGCGTAGAAGACAAATTTTAAATTATAAAAGTATAGAAAATGTAAATTTAAATAAAAGATTATTTGGTGATGGTATGCGGCACAAATGATGTGGCAAAAAATGAAGCAAATGAAGCTTTGACTTTAAAAACTGAAACCTTGGACAGAGCTACAAATACAAACATCATTTTAGTAGACCTCCCACACTGTTATGACCTAGCTAGTTGGTCCTGTGTCAACAAAGAAGTTGCAAAGACAAATAAGCGCCTCGAAGAGCTTAGTGGCAAGTACTCCAATGTTACACTAGTGAAATCTAGTAAAGCAGAGAGAGCTTTACACACTCGTCAAGTTCTCCACTTAAATTTTTGGGGAAAGAAGTGGTTAGCTGAAGTAGTAGCAAAAGTCATTACTGCCAAGAAGGACCCTGACCACAGGCTGGGCCTACGAGATGTGCAACCTCCTCCTCCAGGTACATGTGATGTGACAGGGAACTGCCTACCAATTGGAAAAAACTACAGTGCACAAGTAGAAGCTCACCAGAATCTAAGGACTCATGCCTCATTGTTTATCACTTAAATATTCAATGCATAAGAAATAAATTAGAAGAATTAAATCTATGGTCAAATAAGTTAAATATACATGTTTTAACTATAAATGAACACTGGCTTTGTCCAGAAGAGTCTTTGTTATATGTGCCAGCAGGTTTTTGTGTATGTAGTGTTTATTGCCGGAAGCCTCCCCTTAGAAGAGGGGGTTGTAGTATATATGTTAAAAGAGATATAATATATAAAACTATTGAATTAGAACATTTATGTGTAGATTTCGTTTTTGAGGTTTCAGGTATATTTTTAGTTAGTTTGAATGCTATCATTATAACAATTTATCGAACACCAAATTCTCCTATAAATGATTTCATAAGTTTTTTTGATGAGTTACTTGGTTATATTAATAAAAAATATTCTAATATGAAGTTGATCATATCAGGTGATTTTAATATCAATATAAAAAAAGTAATGTTGAGGTAGATTCTTTTTTTCAATTTATTGCGTTTCCCATAACATGCAAAGCACCAGGGGTGAGGCATGCCTTGATAATATAGTTACTAATGTAAAAAAAGGTACTGTAACCTGTAACGTTTTTTGAACCTCATTTATCAGATCACGCAGCAGTTTGTGCAAATTTTCACACTATTGGTGCTCCAAACTCAGGTATAAAAAAAGGTATTTCAACTAAAACCATTAGAACATTAATGCCATAACGCTATTCAAAATTTTAGGGAAAACTTGACTCATGTAGACTGGTCACAGCTACAACGTTTTACTAATGTAGATGCAGCATTTGATTATTTTAACTTTATCTTGACAAGCACTTTTAATGTGTGCTGTCCTTTTAAAGAGATTAAATTAGGCAATAGTGACAATACTAATAGGTTAAGTTGTAAATGGTATACAAAAGAATTGGAAAATATTAGGAAAATAGTAGTTGCATTGTATGATAAGCTTAAAAACAGTAAGGGTACAGTTCATGAACTACAATGTAAAAATGTGTACACCAGAGCAAAAAATCTGTATAGATCTGAAATTAAAAGACAGAAAAAATTATTTAATGAGAAATATATTACCAATTAAAAAAATAAATGTAAAGCTGCTTGGAAAATAATTAATACAGAAAAAAAGGTTGAAGAAAAAAATCATGAAACTTTTATTGATTCTAGGACTTTTAATAACTTCTTTACACTTTCACCTTCTAATATAATTAATACTTCTGACCAGCAGAATGGCAATAACCTTGCTCTTGAATATTTAGAAAATTACATAAGAAATAAGGGTGTATTAAAAAATGATTTTAAATGGAAAAATATTGAAAGAAATGATGTTTTATATTGTACATCTAGGTTGAGTACCTCAAAAAGTGAGGATTATTATGGTTTTTCCAATGCAATTATGAAAGACATCATTGACATAATATTAGAGCCAGTTACTTATTTATTTAATAAGATGCTAGACCAAGGAACATTTCCTCAAGCTTTAAAAATAACAAAAGTAGTGCCAATTTTTAAAAAAGGAGATAGGACTAACCCCTCTAGCTATCGGCCAATCTCATTAGTTCCTATTCTTAGTAAAATATTTGAGTTTTGTATCAAAGAACAATTGTATAACTTTTTTGTTGTAAATAATCTTTTTTGTTCGGACCAATTTGGTTTTCTCCAACGTTTAAACACAGTAAAATGTTGGACGTTTAAACACAGTAAAAGCGGTTGAAACTGTAACAGATCAGGTTATTCTGAATTTTGAAAACAAAATAATGACATCTACTACCTTAATTGACTTAAGTAAAGCTTTTGATTGCATTCCTCATGACCTGCTTTTAAAAAAGCTACATTTTTATGGCATAAAAAATAATGAATTACGTTTATTTACATCATATTTACAGAATAGAAGGCAGATGGTTTCACAAAATAAAGATGTATCTGGTTTCCAAAATGTTTTACAAGGAGTACCACAAGGCTCAGTACTCGGTCCTTTTCTTTTTGTAGTAGCAATAAATGATTTGTCATTTAATATGCCTTGTAGGTCTGTTCTATATGCAGATGATACAACTATTTTAAATAGCAATAAACATCCGGAAACTTTAATTTTAGAACAGGAGCAGGCAATGACTGAAGCTATTAAGTGGTTTAAAGCCAACCTTTTGGTAGTAAATAATAGTAAAACAGAAAATTTAATTTTTACTCTTGATGGAAATTGTGTCCTTGATAGTAAGTACACAGAACCTATTAAGCTATTAGGAATATACATGAATAATCGATTAAATTGGGATGCACATGTAAGTTTTTTTGTAGAAAATGAGCTAGGGTTACATACCTTATCAGGAAACTAAAGTATAATATCAGTACTGAAATGTTACTCACATCATATTATGCCTTTTTCCACTCCCAGCTCAGGTATGGTGTACCACTTTGGGGAAACAGTACTAGTGCTAAAACTGCTTTCATTTGGCAAAAGAAAGTAATTAGAATTATTGCAAATGTTGGCAATAGAGTTTCTTGTGTCCCACTTTTAAAAAAATTTAGAATTATGACCCTTCCATCCCTGTATATTTATTGTACTTTACTTAATATCAAGGAACAATTAGATAGTTTTATTAGTAGACAAGAAATACACTCCTACTGTACATGAAAAAAATATATGCTTGAACAGATGAATGTTCGATTGGAGAAAACCAAAGGCACTTTTATTTATATGAAGATTAAACTTTTTAATAAACTTCCTGAAAAAGCATGGCATGTGTCTATTAGTAGATTTAAAAATGTTGTGAGTAATTGGCTTGTTGATAACACATTTTATTCTTTAAATGACTACTTAACCTGTGATATTAGTACTTTAATTTTTTAATAGTTGTGATTTTGTTGATAGTTATCTCTCTCTGAAAAAGTTATGGTTTTATCTTTAAGTTATCAAAATTAATGTAAGAAAATATGAAATAAACAAAACATATACTATTTAATTTTGAGTTTAAAAAAAAACATTGTACAAGTTTTTAAAATGTCCTTTAAATCGAAAAAGAAAACAATATAATGTACAAAAATCTTCATTATCGCGACTTAGTATAAGAGTAAAAACTTCAAGATTCATTTTGACTGTTTTGAGCTTAAAACTAATGTAAATTCACTTCTTAAGTTGTAATAGTTTACAAGTAAAAGTTATTGATCTGCTAATCTATTTACACTCATTTCAAGCAAGAAAAGAAATTATAAGTCTTAAGAATCATAATATACAATTGGAAACTTTAGTAATAAAAAAAGAAGAAACAATTATTCAGCTGGAAGAAGAGGTAAATAGATTACGTACTAAATTGAACCAAAAAGAAAATTTGAATATCTCTACAATCAAGAAAGTAAATTCATTTGGCAAAAGAAAGTAATTAGAATTATTGCAAATGTTGGCAATAGAGTTTCTTGTGTCCCACTTTTAAAAAAATTTAGAATTATGACCCTTCCATCCCTGTATATTTATTGTACTTTACTTAATATCAAGGAACAATTAGATAGTTTTATTAGTAGACAAGAAATACACTCCTACTGTACATGAAAAAAATATATGCTTGAACAGATGAATGTTCGATTGGAGAAAACCAAAGGCACTTTTATTTATATGAAGATTAAACTTTTTAATAAACTTCCTGAAAAAGCATGGCATGTGTCTATTAGTAGATTTAAAAAATGTTGTGAGTAATTGGCTTGTTGATAACACATTTTATTCTTTAAATGACTACTTAACCTGTGATATTAGTACTTTAATTTTTTAATAGTTGTGATTTTGTTGATAGTTATCTCTTGTTATTTATTTATTGTTGTTAAACCTATTTTATTGTTAATTTTAATTTGTTGCATTGTTATCTATTTATTGTTACTTTTTATTGTTTTATTGTTAAATATATTTATTGTTTTTATTTACTATTTAATTTATTCTGTATATAATGTTTTAGATATGTTATATATATTTAACGAGATGCTGCTAATACCATTTTTACTTTTATTTTCTTTTTAATGACCAAATTGTGGCGTTATTCACATGTTCATATAAAATTTACTTTGACTTACTGTCTAATCATTACACTTGTATTATGGGATTTTAAAGGTGTGATAGGAGTAGGCCTTTTAGATATAATAAAAAGTGACGTTGTCCATTGCATTGTCAAGTGCTTAAAGACAATAAAGATTTCTTGATTTGATTTCCTACTGTTTTATAGATATGCACTTTTCAATTTTAGCTACACCAATCGTAGGTAATGAACAATCATAAAAATTATGGTCTGATGCGTAACAATTTGTGAGGGATCCAAATAACAAAATAAATAAATAAGTAAGAAAAACTATGATTGGTAGAATAACAACCGATGAGTGAACGGCTGACTAATCATAATGCATGTCACTTGTGCAATACACTGGAACCAATACACAACAATTACGAAACATATTACGTTTCATGACACATTAATGTTTGAATTATCAGAGATTGTCTATATAATTTAAACATTAATTTTGTATTGTTATTAACCCTCCATCAGGTGCTTAAAATTAGAAACACCATCAGGCGCTCACGGAGGTTTCCTCCAGGTTAGCGAATAATGGATATCTTAGTCGTTTTAACTGTTTTTATTTGTTTAAATATTCATAATGATTTAATTACAATGTAATATATTCATTTTTAGAAATTAAATAAAAATTACTCTCTTATGTAATGAATTTTCCAAATAAGAAATTCAAAATCTTAAAAAAATGTTATTGTATAATAACAACATAATTAATTTTAAGATATAATGCAATTAATTGTAAAAATGTTTAACCTACTGTAATAATATATGCAAATTAACTTAGTTTTTAACTTCTTACAAAAACAACGTACTTCAATTCTTGAGATTTATACAATTGTAATGTCAATTATTACTCTGAAATCAAAATTTATTCTTTACTAAAGATATTTTTACACACTACACAAAGTTTCAAAACATTTTCCTTCTGGTTCTTATAACGACAATGTTCACTCCATAAAGAATACTGAAATGTTCCCTAGCACACTGGTACTGTACTGACAAGTCTCTCGTCTTCATTCTCATTTCACAAAATTCAAATAAAATATATCGTAAAACTTAAAAAAAACCATCACAGGTCACACATTTAGGCGCACACGGATTATTACTCCATAAAAACTAAACACAATAAGGCGCTCACGGAGATTTCGTCCAAGAACTACAAACACACCATCGGGCGCTCACGGAGGAATCGTCCAGTCTCGCACGGAAGTAGACCTCACACTGACAGATTTTGACAAAAATAAGTGGGAGGCTATTGTTTCGCTTCCCCGAAAGATACTCGTGAAGTACACTGCGGGAAACGACTGCCAACATCAGAAAAGTAGTACTATTTTTAATAATAAAAAATACACGGAGGAAAACTCCGTTTAGCGCGCCCGATGTAGGGTTAAACCAATACTATTTGACATATATTACGGTCATAATAACAAAATAATTATTTTTATGACCCCATCTTTGCTCTGTAGATTATAACTAAAACGCCTGAAAGCAAGCATTTACCAATTAAGCATGGAACCTAATTGTTATAGTAAAAAATGCTCAGTTTATTGCTGCAGCTAAGTTATAAATGATCAAACAGTAATTAAAGATATTCCTGCTCATGAGAAACAGTATGCTATGTAAATGTAATGTGAGATCTCATAAATTGTTAAAAAGGTATTTTGTGGAATGAAATTAACCAATACTTTTTTTATTGTAACATGTATCAAAGGAAAAGTGAGGGCTGTACAAATATTGTTTGCAGAAGTCCACAAACAGATTTAAATGTATGATAGTAATGACAAGAAATTAAATCTTTTATATGACATATAAAGTGTATATATATATATATATATATATATTCATAATTTTAGTTATATAAAATTCTAATTTTAAAAACATCAGGCCTGCTAATATTTTTTACATCCTCGTAAATTAAATTTAGCACCTACTTTGTATGTTTAAGTTCACCCCAACTTTTTCTGTGAGGTATTATATACCCTTAAATGCCTCAAATAAAAATACCTTAGAAGGTAAACTAAAACAATTATGTTCTATTATATTTTTCTCATATTATAACATCATTATGTAGATGTCCCTTTAAGGCTTTCATTGTAATAAGTAACACAAAGAATCTTAAGGTAAGTCTCTTAATATGAAATAATTAATTTTAACTGTAAGATATATAAAACCCTTCAAACTCTACATCTAATGAATTAACAGAAATGAAAATTTTTAGATACACCCCTTCTTTAGGAGATCAATATTTTATTATCAAAAGAGTAAAATAATAAAGAACTTGGTTAGTCTATAATAAAATATTATACATAAAAATTCCTTTTATTGATCAGTATTTTGAGTTCAGTAAACTTTGTTAAGGGAGATGAAATGGTTAAAATTCATATCCTATGTAGTTAAAATTAGAAAAGCAGGTCAAATTATATAATCTAAATGTGCTTATTAAAATGTTGTAATGTGTTCTTAAATGTAATTTACATGATTTAATTGTAGTGATCAGCACAGTACAATAGGATAGTTATAATCTTTATTTGTAATCAACTGTTATCAATATGATTTTACTGCAGACAAACAGTTTGATCGGTCTTGGAGTTTCAACTCTTCACTTTGTGGAAGAAACTGAAGAACCAAGTTCAGGACAGGTAGTAGAGATGAGTGTTTTGAAGAACGGAGAAATCGTGGACTCTGGTGTCGCTGTGGCCGACCAGAATGACGTAGAGTCTGGTTAGTTGTTTTGCCTTATAATTGTATTAAGTTTGTAATATTGTAATGTTAGTAAAGAGATATAGTCAAAGTCAAATCATTTATTGCCACAAACAATACAAGGATTGCACAGGCAGAGGTCAAATTAAAGTAAAATTATCTAAATTACTAAATTTAACATTACATACAGAACCAAAACATAACATACTAAAACTAGTCTTTCTTCTCAAGTAAGTAATCCTGGACACTGTAATATTCCTTTTGAATTAAAAATTCTTTCAATTGGCTTTTAAATTTGTTGGGCTCCTTAACATTCTTTAGATACTGTGGTAGAGAATTAAACAATGATATGCAGGAGGAATATGTTTTATTTCTGAAAAAAGTGGTGCTATGGCGAGGTAGGTTTATGTTATTGTTGTGACGGAGTTGGTATCTATGAGTATGTGTAATATGAGAAGTAAATAAACCAAAATTCTTGATTAGAAATGTCAGGCTGTTGAGGATGTATATTGATGGAAAAGTGAGTATGCCTTTCTCTCGAAATAGCGATCTGCATGACTGATTTCCGGCCAAGTGAAAAACTATCCGAACAGCTCTCTTCTGCAACCTGAAAACATACTGCGTCTTGGTGCTTTCATGGCCCCAAATTGGTACTGCATAAGATAAATAAGGGTAAAAACAACCATGATAAGCCAACAAGAGGATGTCAGCACTTTTGAAACAGGCAAGTCGAGACAATAAAAAAATACTGCTACTTAGCTTACCTGTAACTTTCTCAATATGGTTTGAGAAGTTCAGATTACGGTCAAAAACAACACCAAGATAATTAACAGTGGCTGACGGACTAAACTCGGTATCCCCTATGATAATATTCAAACATTCATTATCCAACTGGTTTCTGATTGCAAAATCAACTAGCTTGGTCTTTGCTGTATTAATACATAAAGAGTTTTCCTCCAGCCACTGAAATAATGAGCTCCCGTCTATGAAAATTTGATTCTCCAGCTGTGGTTTACTCTTACTGGAGACTACGAGGGATGTGTCATCAGCAAATAAGTACAAGTGAGAGTCCGAAATACACCCGGCTATGTCATTTACAAAAAGGAGAAAAAATACAGGACCAAGGACCGATCCCTGGGGCACCCCGGTTCTGACAATTAGTTCTTGAGAAAGTTTTTTTTTTAGCAGTCCGTCAGCATCCATATAGGGAATCTCAACCATCTGTTTTCGACCAGTCACATAAGAATGTATCCATTCAAACACATTGCCTCTCAGCCCAAGATACTCCAGTTTCCTCAAAAGCAAAGTATGATCTACCACATCGAAGGCTTTAGATAGGTCTAAAAAGAGCCCATGCACATGTTCCTTGTTATCTAGAGCCTTTGTTACGTCTGATATAAGACTAAACATTGCGTTTGTTGTAGACAGACCCTCTCTAAAGCCATACTGATGTGCATAAAGAACATTGCTTGAAATCAGAAAAGAAGATAACCTTGCAAGAAAGAGCTTCTCGAATACCTTTGAAAACGTGGATAAAATAGCTATAGGACGAAAATTATTTATGTCATGATCACTGCCATTCTTTTTATAGAGGGGTTTTACGATAGATAATTTAAGAGCTGTAGGGAATATTCCCTCCTCAAAAGAGCAATTAATCAAATATGTCAGTGGCCCAACAAGAAGATCAGCACAATTCTTCAAGAGATTAGATGATATTCCATCAAATCCCGCAGAGCTACCAGGCTTCAGCGATTTGATTACTCTAAGGACTTCTCCTTGATTTGCAGGAAAAAGAACCATCGACGAACACACTCTTTCAGCTGGGGAATAACGATAAGACATAGACCCAGATGAGTCAGCATGACTTTTAACTCTTTTGCCCACCTCAACGAAGAACGTGTTGAATCTGTCTGACACAGCCACTGGGTCCCTCAACAGTTTACCCTGCACGTCTTTAACAAAAAGTTCTTTGAAAGCCTTTACTCTTTTTCCAGGAATCATGTCATTAACAATATTCCAAGATGCTTTTTGTTTGTTGGTGGCTTTTTGTAAATGGCTAGTAATTGGAGCAGCCTTGGCAGAGTGGACACGTCTTCTAAATTCCTTTCTAATATCAATGAAAGATCTCTTGAGGGGATGAGTTGAGTCTAAATCCCTAGACAATGAGTAGAGGAATAACATTCTATCACGGAGGTTCTTAAGATCCTCATCAAGTTTTATCCTGCTACAATATTTCCTTGTCCTAACTTTGGATGTTTTTTCTGGGAAGGCAATGCTGAAGCTGAACTCCACAGCAGATAGGAAACCATCAAACTTCTCGCTCACATCCCTTCCAGCCACCATTTCTTTCCAGGATTCTCTTCGAAGAAGATTTGTGAAGATGCTGATGTTATTACTGGAAAAGAATCTACAGGTTTTAAACTTTAAATTAGTGTGCTGAGGTGAAACCGATAAAGAGATGCTCTCCAATTGTGCGTGATGATCAGAAATCCCAGTGACAAGGACAGTGGATGAAGCCTGCTGTCTAGGGATATTTGTAAATATGTTGTCGATAAGAGAGCATGAACCGCCGTATTCTCTAGTGAACGAAGTAATTTCACTATAAAGGCCAAAAGATGAGACAAGTTCCACAACCCTTCCAGCACTCCCGCCGACAACTGAAAAATCCACATTGAAATCTCCGGTCAGAACCATCCACTCACCGCGCCGATTTACATGCTCCAAACAACGCTGCAATGACAGCAGAAAAGAATCATAATCAGCAGAGCCTCCACCGGGAGGTCTGTACAGACAGATCACTACCGAGGCATGACGACCGATCCCAATCCTCACTGCAGACAACTCGCACACACCCTCAACAGCAAAACCCGACACATCAAGCGGTGATACCTTGCACGAATCACGTGTTAAGATACAAACACCTCCCCTCTCCATATTGGCTCTACAAAATCCACCAGAGACACTATATCCAGGGAGACAAAATGAATCAAGTTCCAATTTTTTTAGGAAGTGCTCAGATAAGCATAGAATCTCCGGAGAGTAGAGTTCCAGCAATACTTCAATCTGGCACAGCTTGCTCTTCAATCCCTGAACGTTCTGGTGAATGATTCTGAAGCATGTAGAAGGATTACTTAGGTCACCATTTCGTTTGCAGCACTCTTCTCTAAAAAAGGCTTGTCGGTTCTGGATTGGATGCGAGGGAGAGGCAAGGTATCCGAGTCATGGGAAGCCAGCTGGGGGGAGTTGGCCGAGGGGAGACAAGAGTTCTGGCCACTAATTGATACCGGAGTAGGGAGAGGCTGGGATACAACCTGACATTGAGTTGAATGTAAAGCATCTTGAGTACCCACATGTGTGGCAACAGAGGAAGTGGAGAAGCCCAGCTCAAGGACCTCTTGGATAGATTTAAAAAGAAGCTGGACGAACACTCTTTTACCAGTCAAATTGAAGTGTAGGCCCATTCTAGAGTAATAGGATGGTCCTCTGATAGGAGTGAGGGATAAGAAAGTTATAGTTTTCAGGGAGAAGACAAGGTTCTGAATCTGGGTGTTTAGAGATGAAATTAGATCATTCAAAGAAGGCTTATCATGTCTATATGGTAAACCCACTAAGACAATGTTAGTCTTTTCAGCCACCTTTAACATAGATTTGACACAGTCAAGGAGCCCAACGATATTTATCTCTACATCATTTGTTCCTGCATAGATTTTATACTGAAAGGTATTATAATATGTGAATATCAATATTATCTTTGTATGGTTATTCTATGATCGTTTGGATCACATTTATTGAATTTAGTTTGCATATGAGATCAGTAACTACACAGAACTTTTCTCTGGTGCATAGATGTCTGTGCATAGAGTATATTCTATATATTAGGCTAATTCTGTAATTGTACATTGAATAAATTTATTTTGAGTTTGGTTTATTTATTACTGACATCTTATCCATAATTTAACATAAGTGTGAATATTCTATTTTAAACAATATAAATAAATATATATATATATATATATATATATATATATATATAAAAGTTATTGTTTATGAATCTCATTTTACAATGGTTTTATTCTTGTTTGTTTAAGAAACGGAAGAATTACTCCATAAACGTCTTAGCAAGGTCAGATCATCGAAATCTGCATCAGACAGGTAAGATAACACATCAATCATGTAGCAAGTTTACTATAGTGATTTAAACCCTTTTATTGTGTAATGTGGCCTGATGAAAATGCTAAATTTGTACCAGAAGTGCCAGAGTCGCGTAACGAGACTTTGGAATGATATTTAAAAAAATACTTTTAACATCTATGATATTGGTTGCAGCCATGGGAACTGCTTTACAAAAATTCGAATTAGACATCTTGGTCCTCCATTTGCTTTTATACTTTCTATAGATGACGTAATATGCATCTGAAAACATCTGTCTCAAACCTCTGTCTGTGTCATGTAAATGGTGTCGTGTTGTTTACATTGTGAGTCAGTGAGTTATAATTCCAATGCACAATTTAATAATGTTTGAAACAAGCCAGCAAAACAAAATATAAACAAATATTATTTATCTTCATAAATAATATTTGTATTCAATCTCTCCCAAACCCTTGCGTTTTTTACCAAAAACCTGTGGCACTTCTAGCATATTACCAAAATTGTGGCATTTCTTAGCACAACAAACTTTTTCACCCGTGGCACTAAAAGGGTTAATAAGGATATGTTTTTTTTATATCAAGGTTCAGGTGTGATGAAAGACTTTTTGTCACAATGGCAGCAACAGATTATGTTTCTTGTTCTCCTCTTTTATTATCAGAGCTAAAATTTTTAAGTTCCCAACTATCTTTATTTATAGAGCCTCGTTTTAAAACTATGATATCAATCAACTGTTATTAAACCTTTCAGTATTACAGCAGTAGATTGTATATAAGCTGATTGGTTTGTATAAAAAGTGCATGAGTTTCTAAATGAAAATTTCTTTATTTTTGCTACCTATTGCATGGGTAGTAAATTCCAGGGTGTGAATATAGTATAGATTATCTGGGAGTAGATCAAGCATATTGTAATTAATCATAATGGGCCAATAAATAAAAAATTTATAAGTATTCTGAGAAATTGTAGACTGAATATTCGAAGTAAAACAAAGAACAAACCCTTGCTATTGTTATGTGTTACAATGATAGAACACTAAGTTTTGAGGATTGGAATATATTATTCTCTTCTTCAACATAACACTGTATATTAAGCCTTTTTACACCCAAAGAAGAAGATAGATTGCAATCCTCAAAACGCAGTGTTCTGTTCTTGTAATACAAAGTGCACTATGAAAGTAATGCGCTTTATTTTATTGTGACACACTATTTATCACAGGGCACTTGGACTGATTGGATAATGTGTTAGGGATTCTGCCCTTCCAAACGTTCTCGGTTTCAGTTCACTCCAAGCAGTAGAGTGGTAGGACATGTCTTTGCGTGGTCTGTTCTTTTATTATGTCACAGCGCAATAGAGCGCTCTATGAAACAGTAAAACACGGTCAAGTTTTGTGTACAGCTTGGGGAGAATGCAATTTATCAAATACTTCAGGAGCCCATTAAGGAGGAATGTATTTGGAGATCTCAGTGCGGAAGGTGGCACAAAGCCTTCAAGGAGAGCTGGGAGGAGGTCACTGACAGGCCTCGTTCTGAACGCGCAACAACAGCCCAAACTGGTGAAAACGTCCAGTGTATGCGCTAAGTTTTGAGTTCAGATTGTTGGTTAAGTATGCAGGTAAATTGCTGATCCCCTGAACTTGTCAACATTTGCGGAACATGGGATAGTTAGTAATGGTGGATTCACAAATTTTGTTGTGTTTGTGCAGTGAAGAATTGTTGGAATTGATTAGAAAAAGTCCTGGAATTTTTAAACTCTATTCCAACCGGGGCGAATGTTGAATGTTTGAGTATGATCCAGAATCTAAAATGCAGAGCTCCTTGTGGTATACCCAGTCTTCTTCCAAACCCAAAAAGTGCGCATAAGCAAATCTTGCATCAAAACAGTCTTCTTTGTTCTTCGAAGAATAATCCATTTTGAGTTTGTACAACGCAGCCTTTAATGTAGAGGTGCTCAAGAGACTGAAATGCTGGGTTGCGTTTGTCAAGCCTGAAATTAAAGGCAACTTCAAGCTCCACCATGACAATGCTCCCAGCTACACGGCCTTCGTCGTTACCAATTACCTGACCCAGAACAAGACCCCCATAGTGCCCCAGCTTCTTTACAGCATGACTTGGCTCTGTGTGACTTTTTTGTTCCCCCAACTGAAGAAAGAGCTGAAGAGAAAGCACTGGGAGTTTGTAGAGAACATCCAAGCTGATGTTACAAGATTCTTGAGTCATTCCAGTCGAGGAGATACAGGTGCTTTCCAGTAGTGGCTCCGCAAGTGTATTCATGCAGGAGGGAACTATTTTTAAGAATTTTGACCATTTGTTATTATATGATGAATAAATCTTTTTTTCTTAGGTGTGCATTACTTTCATAATGCACTGTGTACATAACAATAGCAAATTTCCAAAATTATGTTTTCCTTTCACATCAACTGTTGTTAATAATAAATCTTAAACAACAAATAAAAGTCAGACCATTGGAAAGAAGCACTTGACAATTACTGTGGTTATTTTCATAGTTTATTTTTGTATCTATTGTTGAATTTGTGACAGATCAGGTTACTCCATAACTTAGTTATTAAGAAAAAGATCAATCTGAATTTGAAGATTTATAATTATTTAATATTCAGAGAAATAAAAATTGGATAGAGTGTAGATAGTTAGTTTACTGACAATCAATTGCTTTTTTTATCCACAGAAATATTGCAAGTCAACCAGAGAGAAAACCAATAAGCAAACTAATCCAAGTTGAGGCTGCTGAAACTGGAAAGGTTAGTATGAAATATGAACACTGAGTAAATAGTTAAAATTGATATGTTAATGATAAATTTAACTTTTTTAATACTGGCCTATGCTAATATTTAGTTGGAATTAATATGGCTGGTTGTTTTATTGCAACTGAAAATATATTTAATCTTTGAATTTTGTGATTTAGTCTCTCATTCTCTGGCTGAAATCAAGTTGATCAATTGAGTTCAACTAATGTAGTTTAATGTAATGTTCAACTAAGTCAGTTTGTTTTTTCTTGCCGATAATGGTCAATATTGAATGTGTCAAGCTGTAGCTGAATAATAAAGTCAATTGTTCATGTGTAGTTGAAACCAAAGATCATGTTTAATTGTGTCTCCAAATATAATGGGATAAACTTTGAGTTACATTTGACATATAATGTTGCAAATATACTTGCTGTAGACTAATTAATTT
>NW_025781664.1:0-30547 GCF_021130785.1 Homalodisca vitripennis | reverse complement strand
CACACCAACCTGTAAACTACTCCATTACTCTGTGATGCAATAGCTATGCCTCAGATGTTTTCTTAATTTTAAATTACATAAGTACATAAGTAGCTAATTATATCTCATATAAATTTAACAAAATTATAACTTAATACGTAATTACTAATGAAGTTTTGATTAAAAATACTTTGATGAAACACACGATGCAATTATATAATAGGTGCTTTTAGACCATTTAATTGATTAGGGTATTTTAAACAAGGGTTACCTTTTGGTATGACCTGTAATTCTATTAGGTACGCAAGATATAACTCGTCCAATGATATAAATTGTGGCACGGATAAACTTGAACCTCAGAACTAATTGAAATAATTCCCCAGACCTCAATACATTCGTAAAAGTAGGAATGAATGATCTGTCTCTATGCAATAAATGCTGTAAAGTTTATGATACAATGGGATATTTCAGTTCATCCTTTAGCATATCACTAGTACTGTATGTGTTGTTTGCACACGAAACATGAGTCATCATGCAGCTAACTGCTCTTTATAATCTAACTACGATGATGGGCGGTACTGAGACCACCTCCAGAGACGTAAATACTTCTAATTAAATTGCTATAATCACCAATCAAACAAATCACTGTCATTTACTTAATAAAGGTTGATAAGTACACTTTAGTAATGACATTTTCACGTAGATCGTAATAACAACTAGTAAAAGTATTTCAAGAACAAACAAAAGGATAACATTATCTAAATACAAGTTATTTTTTAAGATTTATCATAAATTTCTTAA
Source organism: Homalodisca vitripennis (assembly GCF_021130785.1). Lineage (NCBI taxonomy): Eukaryota > Metazoa > Arthropoda > Insecta > Hemiptera > Cicadellidae > Homalodisca > Homalodisca vitripennis. The sequence continues at coordinate 29,767 of NW_025781664.1, read as the reverse complement.
AGTATATAAAACTTATATTATGTAGTGTAATATTCAAAATTAAAACTTAGTAACCTTCGCAATTCGAATGTTAAGTTTATATTACTAATAATAAGTTTATGTTTAAACCCAATACTTTAAATAATGATAGTTTCCTCGCCTTTCGTTATACCTTAGAGTCAAATAAGTAAAAAAATTTTCATTTTGGGCAGTAACATAACTATATCTGATAAAGGTAATGATAGATTTACTTCAGATTTGTTCGTGATTGACAGGCGATGTACCTTGAGGCTAAATACAATCTTTTAGAGCGTACTAACGATTTAATGATTTCAATGTTCAGAATAAGTTCAAAATCAAAGAGATATACCGTTGCCGTTACCATTGATGTGCCGTTTTTGTTGTTCTTTCTTTTATTGGCATAATTCTCTATCAGAAAATTCATGTCAATACCATGTGAGAAATAATAAAAACTAACCAGGTTTTTACTTGTACGTTTACTGTAATTTACTGATTCACTTCCACCCTTAAAACTGTATGACTTTACTAAAACAAGATTCGTATAAAAAAGTACAGGTTTTAAAAAAGTTTCGATTAAGTCTCATATTAGTTATTAGATTAAGCTAACAGTTTTAGAAAATCTGAACGCATATACATTACTATTCCACGGAAAAGATTAAGTAATTTAGGTTTTGAACCCGTTTGAGTAATCCGTGGTTAATATGAAGAGGGCAAGTAAATATAACAATAAATCTTTCAAAAATCACTGTAATCACTCTCAGAGTCATATCCACATGTTACGTCGTTTTAACCGTACAATAATGCGACTATACTATTAAAAAGTTTGGGGAATATGATAGATATCGTTTTTACTAAACCAGAGACTTCATTAACAAGAATATAATTTGGTAACTAAATTCACTACAACTTCGAAACACAACACAACCTTATAAAAGACTGCAATCGCACAAAGTGCCAACATACACTTAGCTGTTTCAACAATGCTCAGCTGTTCAACAATGCTCATCTGTTTTCAACAATGTTCAGCTGTTCAACAATGCTCAGCTGTTTGTCTATCTCGATTCAGCCAAAGTACACTCTGCTGTCCAACAAACCTTTGTTTATATTAAACATTACAAAACTAATTTTGAGATGTTACCTTAATAATAACGTACTTCTGTGAAACTAATTTTGTACATCGTTATGTATATTTTCCACAAAAATGTATCACATATGTATGTGGTTTTATGTGCAATAACAATAGACATAAAGTTTTCAACTTATTTACCATTGCAGTAAATGTTTTTTTGTAAAATTAAAGGTAGTTTTGAAAAAAATAATTAAAAGCAAAATTTTTTTCTTTTAATTTAATAAAACTTTCAATATAAAAACAAATGTATAAAGAAACTCAACACTTTGATACGAACGGTGTTTAAAACGATTTATTGATTGTTGCTTCCCGAACCATTAGCAGCTATTGTCGTCAAGAGCTTTGCCCAAATCTGTTCTGGTAATTGAATGTTTATTGGTTATTACTCTTCTAAATTGATTACAGAATCTCATATTTTATATATGTATAATATAAATATAAATTGTGTGTGTGTGTGTTGTGTGTGTGTGTGTGTGTGTGTGTGTGTTGTGTGTGTGTGTGTGTGTGTGTGTGTGTGTGTGTGTGGTGTGTGTGTGTGTGTGTGTGTGTGTGTGTGTGTGAGTGTGTGTGTGTGTGTGTGTGTGTGTGTGTGTGTGTGTGTGTGTGTGTAGCCTATTATAAATTTTACAATAGGATCAAATATACTGACCGTATAATCATCTTCATAACTGCAAAGGACAATTTTTTATATCTAAAACTAAGAATTGTCTCTACTCGTTTAAACGATTTTACTTAAGAAACATTTATGAAAGTCTCTGGTAGAATGCAAGTTTGACGTTGCATTAACTTCATTCGTTACCTTACAGCTGGTGTTGAAAACAGGCGTATTTAATAGTTAACAAATCGGAATATTTTCTCAATGCATTTTATTATTCCTAGTTTCAATGAAAAACACAAGCCAAGGATATTTACATACTATATAATAATCAGTCGTACTAGAATACGATCTTTCCTGTCTCTTCCTAATTTCCGCATTCACTGTTATAATGACTAAGAATATATCGGCACATCAGACTATCGGGTTCAATGAACCTGAAGCCATCACTGAATGCAGGTGGGAATCACAGGCAAATATATCCTGTAATCATTACGGTAAGGAGCGGAGAATATATTTTTCAACCGTTACACTACTCTCCAAACCCACTTAACAGCAGTATTGTTAACTTCGTTATCTATAATCTCTTATACATAGAATAAATAAAATTGTTTTTTAACAACATCTTTAAGCAATTATGTATGATGTCCATTCTTTCAGTGATTACAAATTATATGTTATATAGCTGTAGAGCCAGTCCTTTCCAAACTTGAAAAACTCCTCCGGTTTACTTTAAACAATATCTAAAGCGAAAAGTAAGAATAATTTATTAAAAGCTTACTCTATATTAAACTTTTACATGCAAAGAAATTCTTTTAAATTATATTATGTAAACAATATAGAAGAAACCCTCATACAGAACAAGGAATAATCTTATCAGAAATGTACCATATACCGTTTATGTAAGAAAATACAAAGTTATATATTGTTTTTCCTACTTATCAAGGCATGAGTACGCCAGACCACGTTTTCGCGTAACGGGATTCGCTGTGGTTGTACCTAAAATTTCAAGTTTTTAATTAATTTAATTGCTGGAGCCTCCTCAGTACAAAGAAAAATAAAGAATATCTGCGGAAATATATATATATATTATATATATATATATATATATATATATATATATATACATGTGCATGTGCAATGTGCGGTGTTTACATATAACATAACGCATTAACATAATCACAAGTAAAAAATTATTTATTATTGTACTCGTTTCCATAAATTTCCTTAAAATTTTATTTATGCTCCCAATTTCTTGTTGTCATCATTATTATGACTGATGTAAACATGTTTCTTAACGCTCAACTACATCCAATCCAATGACATTCACCATCATCGAACTCAATATTGCTTATAAAAGTGAATCTTCATACAAAATCTCTAGTCTCCATGTTTGTTACTTCTCAACATATCGTATAGGCAGACGAAGAGGCAGATAGACAGACAGACAAAGATATAAATTTTCCAGCCCCAATGAAAGATAGGCTTTCTAACACTCAACTAAACAAAATAATAAATCGTGAAATCATCTTACTCTCTTGTCGTTATGTCTGTAGTGCAACAAAAAAGATAATCACTAGAATATCTTATAAAACTCTTTATTCATTACGACATATGTTAATTAATATTAAACGTACAAGTTGTAAACAATTATAATTTAACTAAGTGTTGAAATATTTAATTATTATAGAACATTCTTTTAATTATTAACGGACTATAAATTTATAAAATCTCTTTTAATTAAACGTACAAACGGGAGAGAGAGGAAGTAGTTGAGCTTAAGCCATAGTTTTTGTTCTCTGGCGTGCCTCCTGTGATTATATGAACGCTAATCCCTTGAGTATAATATAAATTTGGGACATATAAAAAGACTAATTATAGCCTAATCTACAGTTTAACTTTTATACATTCTGTTTTTGAGCATCATGCACTTTTAAAATCCATAAGTTTATGTTCATTATAAAGAGATAAACGTGTGAACTCACAATGAAGAAGTGAGCTAAATCACTGTGAGAGAGCTGATCAAATTTGCTGACCATGATTATTGGTTTCTCTCGCTACATCAGTTCTCCTGTGTTCACTGGAGAGCTAATAACCTGTCTACTTAGCAGCTGAACAGCGAGTAGAATTGCATATTCCCTGAGGCATATCGTCCTCTCGTTTCCGGTCCGAATGAGTTTTTATTGAAGAGACAACGGCCTTAAGTCTTGTGTGATTTTTCTGTCGCTACATACATTAATTTCTCGTGTCCACTGGGGAAAAACAACCCTTTTACATAGCGGCTGAAATGTGAGTAGATTCACCTCAAACTCTTTAGAGCATTACATTTCCTCTCATTTCTGGTCCAAATTTGTTTTTACTCAACAAACAATTATATGTTCGTCGTGATTTTTCTTTCAAGAACTGAACGTGTACTCCTGATTTCAGAAGACGACTACTGTTATTGTCAAAACTTGTAATTTTTACTGACACTCTGAAAGTTAGTGTTATGAAGTTCTACATTTGATTAATTTAACTAAATGGAGAACAAAAAGCCAGGAAAATAATAATTGATATTGTTTACATTCTTCATATATTTCTTCATCATAATTCATTATAAAAAACACAAGTTTTTATAACCTGCTATATTAGACTACTATATATGCTATATATGCTACTATATTAACTCGTTTACATTAGACCGGAAATCATTAAAAACTTTAAAGCCTCAGTACGTTACTCACTGAATAACCTTTCACTTTAAAAAATAATCATACATAATATTTACTACAAATTTATCAATTTAATATAGAACTATAAACAGGAAATCTGTTTTATTCTATGAATTATCCTCTGACCAATTCATTGATATTCTTCTGAAATACCAATTACAAATATTACTACGTTTATTTAACAAATTTTCTTTATAAATATAGTTACAATTCTATCTAGAAAGATATGGTGGTTAATATTTCAAACTGTGAATTTAAAAATTAGTTACTTCTAATGTAAACAATTAAAAGTTAATTGGTGTTAAGGAGGGAACAATTCCTTAGATTCATACATTCGTAAATTGGTTGCAACTAGGACTAAATAAATAGGCAATAAAAGTTTATAAAGTCGCATAGTTTGTGTGTTATCCTATTGGTAATTTATAGTAGGTTCCCGGAAAAAATATTTCTGAAAAAAGGAAAATTTCAACCTTAAAAATATAGATATTTACAAGACTGACAAGCTTAAAGTGTCTATTCCCACCTTTTAAATTCGCTTCCAGTATAATTTATACAATACCCACACTTCTGTTTACCTTGTTTTCCATGGAAAAAAAGCAAATACATATGTTGGTGTGGGGCCCTTCTTTGGTCATAAATTATATACTACTGGCTTACGACATTTCAAGTGCTCCAGTGAAGTATTCCTATTTGTAGCAGTGAATAAAATGTACATACTTAAGTAGTAGTGGCCAAGAAGTACTGTAAAGCTCCCTGTTCAGTGTATAGGTAAGGGAAAATCACTGACAATAGAATATATAGTTCTAATAGGGTCTATATAAGTAAAGGGTCTATATAAAGTTACTAGGGGTCTGTATATTACCCAAGAAGTACTGTAAAGCTCCCTATTCAATGGTATAGAGAAAATCACTGACAATTACAATATATAGTTCTAAGGGTCTATATAAAGTTACTAGGGTCTGTATATTACCCAAGAAGTACTGTAAAGCTCCCTGTTCAATGGTATAGGAAAAAATCACTGATAATACAATATATAGTTCTAAGGGTCTATATAAAGTTACTAGGGGTCTGTATATTACCCAAGAAGTACTGTAAAGCTTCCTGTTCAGTGGTATAGGGAAAAGTCACTGACAATACAATATAAAGTTCTAAGGGTATATAAAGTTACTAGGGTCTGTATATTACCCAAGAAGTACTGTTAAAGCTCCCTGTTCAGTGGTATAGGGAAAATCACTGACAATACAATATATAGTTCTAAGGGTCTATATAAAGTTACTAGGGGTCTGTATATTACCCAAGAAGTACTGTAAAGCTCCCTATTCAATGGTACAGAGAAAATCACTGGCTACACTGTTTATAGTCCCGAGGGCTTGGACACTGCAAACAATAAACCCGACTGTGTGGCTCTGCTGGCGTTTTTGTTTAAACAATATCATCTTCGTCTCGGTATTTGAGGAGTTTAGGCTTAGTGTTTATTTACTTATTTTTAAAGCGGATTTTTTTTTTAATTAGACAAATACGTCTAATTTTAATACTTATATTTCTAAATTTTGTAGTGATTTGTTAAATAATCTACCATTACAACTTGATATATGAATATTATTTTAACTACATATGTGTTGTCTATGTGGTATATTATGTTTACAATTTTAAATAATAATACAAATATAGTGTATGTACCCAAATTATGTATTTGCACCTGATATTCAAACATGTGGATTGCAGCATAAATTTTAACTTTAACTGTAGAAACGTTAATTTTAAGATTTCCTTTAGATAAAACCAGTTATTAGAATCTCTCCTGACTGCATTAAGACTCCGCCTAAGTTAGACAAGTTTTATGAAGTGGTAAACATCACTAAAGTAAATTTTATGTTTAAGTTCTTTTTTCTTGTTTCTATTTAGTTAGTTTAATTATTTGATTTTGTAAATATTTATACACATTTTGATATCTGAAGAAGTATGCTGACATACGAAAATTCATAAAAAAGAGTTTACCAATATTTGGTTTTTTATTTTCACATGAAGAGAATACATATTGATAAATAAGCCATTTGGCATTTAAACCTCAAGACTAAAGTTAATTTAAGTAAGGCACTCCTGAAACTTAAGTGTTTGTTATAGATCTAAACAAGCAATAAGGCGAAGTTGGGAACGAAGTTTAATGTAGAAGAAGTCTAGAATTATATAGTTAGGTTTTAATACAATTACAATTATATTAACCACAGGAAAAAAGGTTCCTAGTAACATGTAAGGGTTTTCTTCATATTATATAATATTTTACCTTGTAGTAAATGGAACGATAGACAACGTAAACAACATAATCGCTACTTAAATACGTCGATTACAAAAATATATAAAACTGTAACTAAACTACGAAATTGGCTTGTCATTCATACACTTTTATAACATACTCGAGGATCAAAGTGAAAGAATAATCACCTGCAATGAGAGATGTTAAAGTGAAATATGTACAGTGTTCATGTAAATTAAGAGATAAAACCACACAATCTTAATATTTGTATATAATTTACTAATTATTAAACAGTTATTTGTTGTAAATATTTTAATAGCTACAAACTACTGAAAATGGAGTTCGTGGATTCTTAACTAGCAAATACCTATGTCTTAGTTACTTTCTCACTATACGCACAAAGTATACAAAGAACTTACTGGCATATATAAAAAAGACTGACCAAGGGAGAATGATACACCATTCAGTGATATAGGGGAACCATTATTCTAGTGAACAAAGTGCTATCCAAACACATTGTGTTTTGAACTTAAGTGTGGTAACTGCAGTTAGAATGGTCAAAGTAGGATAAATTCAAACAAACCATTTTATTTTCATAATTCATGAGTGTATATTTTTAAGATGTCTACCACTGTTTTAATATAAAAAAATATAAAAGCAATAATCCCCGCATGAATTAATGTCTCATTCGCCACCGTTATATAGCTTCTAAAATGCATTCCATGTATCAAAAACTGTATTTATTTGTCTATTCTATTCGTGGTTCAATAAAACTAATTGTCTTTTTAATTTTTTTTTGATGATATTCATATAATCCAACCATAGTAGCTATCTTATTCTTAACTGACATAGTGTTTTATTTCCACTAACATATTAGTTTAAATGTATTTTTGATATAAGCTATAAAAATATAAACTTTAACTTTAAATATTTAAAATATTGGTAAATTTCCGAACTAAGCGAGTTTTATTTATTGGTTATCAAATTTACAGGTATTGTAGTTTTCATACAGTAAGCTCAATGTCAATGGACAGGACATAATCGTGAAATAAAAGAAAGCTGTCTTAATACATATATATATATATATATATATATATATATATATATATATATTCTTTTGTCACCTAACATAATAAACTAAAGTCTAAACTCAAAGTACTGACTAATGAGTGTAATTTATTAAAATAATAAGTACCCAAGAAAAATGAAATGAGCCTTATTCTTAAGTTGCAAGAAGGTTCAGAGGGAAACATAAAATGATCATGAGTAGACGGTAAGGTTGCTTTTGGTGACACGAGTGAGGCTTGAGTTAGGAAAAAGGCAATCTTCCTATTTTGAATTCCACGGATACAATGTTTTGCCGTCATATCTCAAAGAAGGTATTAAAAAAAGTTTTAAAATTAAATAAATGATAGGTTACTTTATAACTCTAGTTTATTTTAAAATGTTCTTAAGCCTTGTAAGTTTTGTTTAATTATAAGTACATGTATGGAGACATGACGTAAGTCGTATTTTAAACTATAAATACTTAATTATTAATATTATAATTAGTATATAGGATGAGTTTCTATCATTGTGCATTTTCCCAATGCGATGGTCGTATCTGACACAGGAAGGCTTGGAAAGAACAAACGTCCTTGTAGTACTTCTTGTGAGGATACCGAACCTTTGGTCCAGTGGAAAGGGACGGAATAAGTACGGAGATAGAATTTTTGTCCGAATATATTTTGTCCTTAAATTCCGTTCATATTGCCTGCTTATGCTTATAGAAAGTATTAGTAGGCAATCTGTGTTATTTCTGCCTTAAAATTATCTTAAGGGTTCTGACCAAAATATTTTTTAAACACAAATTATCCAAACAAAAGCCAAATACCCCAACCTAATAAAGTTACATCTGAGCGTCTCTGACGTCGTCAACACGGCTATGGTATGTGGACAATAGCGGGGGATGTGCTATAAGAAAAGTATGGTAACAAATCCCTCGTGAGAATATTTAAATCATGGGTTATTAGCATTGTGGCTACATGCTGGCATTGCATCCATTTCTAAATATTTCTATTATCATCCTTGGGTTTTTTATGTTTGTAGGGTTGTTTAAAATTAGCTAAATACTTGAACATAGCGGTTAGTCATCTTGATACACAATATACACTATTTTAAAATTAACCATTTTAACTTCTAAATAACACTTACACCTTTTATCAAAAAACCAAGTAACTCTAAATCTAAAAGTCTTTTAGTTTTTTTTAACACTACAACAGAAACTGCGCAAATTCTAAATAATTCCAATCAAACTAAAATTTTAAAACATCTATTATCTTAAGGGAATTCACAGTAAAGACATTTTTTAAATATATGAAACTACCAAAGAAATGATAGCGATTTGTTTCACCACTGGTATGCTATGCGGGGAAGAGTATTGGAGAGGGAGTGACAAGCTGAGCTTCATTAAATCAGTTTTACTTCTATAGGTTTGCATTTATAAAGCGCAGCTTGGCTCTTTCGTTAAATATTTAACTGTACTTTATTGAATCTTATTAAGGTTTATTTAGATCGAGAAACTATAAAGTTTTGAATGATAGGATAATTAATAAATCGCTGTTTAACTCCTTATGTGTCAATAATGTCAAGCAATTGGTGATGAAATAGTCAAGCGAAATATCAAACTGTGTTTAGTAGAATATTTTGCACGTTTAAGTTTAACGTTAGATATTGAGGGCTAGAATATAAAAAGACCAGCGCCATAAATTGTCGTTTCATTTTACATTTTAGCAATAATTGTCACATCAGAGAAGTTACAAAATGAAAGATTAATTAGATAAACATATTTTATTTTTATTATTAATTAATGGCGTTTCAAATACGCATGAACAGTATACATATAATGTGTACAAATACAGGCCTTGCCTCCTGTAGAGGCAAGCTTGGTTCATTAAGATTGGTGTATTTTAATACTTTCCGTAAACATATGTGGTTATGGATTCGCGTCATATTCAATTGATGTTTCAGAATGAAAATAAAGGTAATACTTGCTGAATACGACCACTAATATTAGTATCCATTGATTAAGTTTTTGTACATTTAACTTTTTTTTAATATTTTACTTAATATCTCTAATACGCAGAAAGAAGTTTCTTTCACGTCGTTGGGAAGAGTGGTCAACTCTAAGTGACGTTACTAAACTTATCAATGCACATTTTCCACAGAAATTATATGAAATCTTTAGCTTGGAACTGGTTCTAAAACATATAATAAACTAGTAATCTACAGGTATGTACATAAAACAAAGTCGGGTTGGTTACACCATTTATAATTCAATAATGGCTTATCCGATTATGATGATCACTGATGTGTTAGATTCATCTTTGTGCCTAATAGCAACATTTCATAACAACTATTGAAATACAGCATAATTTCATAGAAATAATAAGTTCAAAAAAGAAACTAAAATATTTTATGTAATAGTATATGTTGAATAAGCCAGGTAAACGTAATCAAGTATTATGTTTAAGCGAATGACCGCAAAACATGATGTTTAATTAATTTAACTGCTATTTGTAATTTGTTTGCATTTGTACTCTTGAAAGCACTGAGTAAGCTTAAAAGTAAATCACTTATTATTTTTCGAATTTCGGCAACCAGAGTAAAAATATACTTTTCACTGTACTGTACATTTGATCAAATATTAAGTATGCACGGCTTGGTCAATACAGTAGTTCAAATATTAAATACAAGTTACTATATAAATTTGCTATAAGTTTTAAAAACCCATAATAGTGTTTTTGACAGAAGTAAGCTTCTCAAAACCGTATAATCATATGAATATCTTTGATCAGGGGAAACATGGTAATGTCAGTAACAAAACAAATATTAGAAGAAGTGAATAAATTACGATGGCCATAAATATTAAAATGTTGACATCTTCCATTGATTGGGGGAATGGAGGCAAAATTAAATATAAGACCTTAACAAATAATATATCCTTAAACATATATTTCTAACATATTTAATATTAACAACACAGAAAATCGTTCACAGTTGTCGTTATGGAGTTATCCCTGTTTTAAAATATTAATTAAATACAACTAATATGTATAAACTATTATTTTACCGTAAAATTGTGTTCAATTATTGATTATTTAATTATCCATTGTAATGAAATAAATGGGGTATATGATCATAATTATATTCATATGTTTTAATACTTTAAAAAACACATTAAGCATTTGAGCATTCCTAGTATGAACATACATGAAGTAATCTTCATCTTAAATTAATAAATTATCAGTATGGAAATAAACTAGTTTTTATGGCATGTTCGCCGTATGTAGTAGGTAGTACTTAAATGTTATTTCGATCGTAAATCGTTTATAAAGTACAAGGTATTTACTTATCGCGCAAAATGTGTTACATAAAATAGCAATATTTGGAAAAAATTGCCCTTCAATCTGGAAAAGAGTAAGTCACGAAGGAATCCAACTTTAGCGATTATCTCTCTCGCATCAATGTCACCGCTCAGATTGGATTCCTTTCATAGCTTTAAAACTCGTTATCTTCAACTTCCTTAAAATCTGTCATTTTTAGAAATCAGCTAATCTTTGTTTCTAAATAGTACATTACTTCTAAAAACATATAAACTGTATAAACATATGTAACATTATTGTTTAATTTCATTCAAATTGACGATTTTTTATTTTTTTATTTGCTTTACTTGAAAAAAAACATATTACATTAATTTAGTTTTGTTTATGCAAACCACCCTAAATTTTAAATATTTACTATTATTTATAAGATTTACGGTACATACAATTAATTTTGAACGTGGAATTTCAAGCAGATAAGAAGTGGCGATGTAAAGGGATTAAATGCCTAAACATAAGCCTAAAAGTCAAATTGGTCGTCAATTTTGGTTGGACTGTGGAATAGGAAAAACTGCTTGGAAACTAAACCAATTAATCCATCAACTCTGCAACAACTGTGTCTGTTGTCGAATGGGCTGGGACCGATACCCACAATCCTATAGCATGAAGCCTAAATTATACTTTAAAACTTTAATGAACAACTTAACAAATGCTTACAACAAAATTTGCTTCAAATATTTAATTCTCAGTTCTAACGTATATTAATGTAGAGTAAGAATGCTTCTCCAAACCCTACCGGCGTTATAAGTAAAAATTTCCGAAACTTCAATTTATAGATAGGATTCTTTAAGTTAAAAATCACAAAAAATATAATACAGAAATTAAGGAATGAGCTAAACTTTAAAAATTTATGTTAAAAATAATACGACCCACAGTAAAATAGCCGTATGCACATGGATATATTGTTACACATGCAATGCGTGTATATGCAGACTTAAACTATCCAGGGAATATTATCGGTGTAAATTTAACCTTCCGTTGGTGGAATTTATCAATACCGTTAACATCACAGTTCAGTATATTTCCTTTGCTCGTGCATAATCAAATTATATAAGTTCTTAAATTGAATCTCAGTATTGATTGGCCCTGTAAGATAATTGCTTAGTGTTATCCATGTTTGGCATTTTGTTACTCAGTGATATCAAACTATAATTTGATATCAATGATCATCTTACAAGTTTATATCGTAAACTAGCAGTTACCCACAGATCCGCAAGCAATTTAGTTGGCTTTGCAACTGTTGTCACAAACATTTGCACTGTTCTATTTTTCTGGACTGTATATCTTTGTATTTTAAATTTAGTAATGCCACTTTCTTGAATTAAAATTGTTTGCAATACAAGTGGTTAGTCCCTGAATATTAATTTTAGTAACTAATATTTTATTAATGCCTATACAACCGTTTTTTTTTCAAATACTAGTGACACTGTCCGGTTATTAACTGACGCTAAAATGTTCCCTATGTAGTTATCTATCTATTATATATAAATATATTATCAGATATCGTGGCTGATTAACTGATATGTTAGGCAAAAACTTTAAAACATTTAAGTATTTAATCTTTTACATAGTATTATGTTGTTCTCCCCCGACATAAAGGATTCACTCCCCCGCCTCTAAAGTTGCAGAAATGCTCATTAGAAGTGTATTACTGCAAACACACGTTACTAATTAAAATAGTGTGTAAAACATAATCAATCTGTTACGTGTAAACATTGTAAAATGACAGCACAACTAGACGTTTAAGTAATTTAACGAAAATTTTTAAATTTCCTTACAATTTATTGTCTTGAAAGCATATATTACGTTCTAAAGTAAAAACATTTCTTATTTCAAACTTATGTGCCATAAGTAGGTGATAACATAGAGTATATTCAGTTAAGGAATTTAGAATTAGTTTTATAGTATGTGTTTAACTAAAAACTTTTCAAATACTAAGTTTGCAGTATTTCATCATTAGTGTAATGGAGATATCACAAATAAAATTTTTATAAAATTTTTACTCAAGAATTAAAGATAGCCACAAATACCTAACCGTTGTTTTTATTTTGACTAAAGAAGGTTTCTCAGGTCTGCATATATATCTTCGTAATCGGGCAACAAAGCAAACTCAACTGTGACACCAGATATCAAAAATACAGTATACATTATATTAGTCGAAAGTTGACGCTTTATGACTGAAGTAGACTTATAGACCTGAATGTGTACGTATTTAATTGATAAGAGAAACAAGGCAAACTCAACTATAGCACCAGATCCAAGAAAAAAATTATATTGGTCGGAAGTAGATGCTTTATAACTGAGATTTATAAGACCTGTATTTGTAAATATTTTCTTGATCGAGAAAATAAGGCAACTCGGTAATGGCATCAGAAACACCTTCAATTAATATCTGAGGCTGTTAAACATAACCACTGACATTCCTGTACCAATAATATGTCTACTTCCGTTTATAATCTACATATACCCCCATCATGCACTACGGAAAATCTAAGAAAGTTTAGATTAGGAGTCTTGCACAGTGACCTAAAATAGTTAAATTTTTACTGAAATTATTGCAGCTATTTTTATTGATTAATATCTTTTAATGTAGAAAAAAAATTGAAATTATTTCCCGGATACCTATAATAACTATTTATATCTTTCCCATCAGTGGTCCCAAAACACTTTTTTAAATTTAAATCTAAAATGACTAAGGATATTGGAATATATCTTAATGATTGTAACTTATCTGAAGATTGTTTAGAATGTCATTTAAAAAGTATACGCCCAATGTTTTTATATATGATAACTGCATTGTTTTGTTATATTGATATACTAATGTTTATACGATTACTTAAATCAATTACTTTTATTTTATTAGTTTAGTTAATTACATTTCGAAATTAGTTTAGTTTCAAAAAACATAAACGGTTTAGTTATTTTTATTGGTGTTAAACATTAAATGGCTAAATACGAATTTTTACTCTGCGAACATTATATAAAGCTGAAACATTTATAACTCGTGAAAAGTTTAATAAATTTAAATATAATTTTATTATGGATGTGAATGGTTTTTATTAACAATAAAGTTTTGTTTGTTATTTGTTATACTAATGTTTAAATAACCTTAACACGACACTGATTGAACAGAGTTTACCGTTTAATATTATTTAATGCAATGTACCACATTTTAACGATAAGGAATCATCCTGCAAAGGCCTATAAAATGAGACATCAATTTTGCAAGTAAAAGAGTTAGAAGAAATCTTATATTCCTACAAATAACACTCAACGACGCCTCAACATAAATACCACGAAATGAGGTTATCTTATAATCCATCGCACAAATTAAAAGTTATTACTTGGCGGGATATGCAATCAACGTAAGGAAGAAAGATTGATTACAGATTTAATCCCATTACCGGCAGATGTTCAAATATCTCAGCTGCTTGGTTAAAATCTCGTTTAACTGGAAAGCAGATGCTACTTTTCATTTATAAAGGTGGTTTGATTAAACCATTTCTAATTTTTAATATCTCCTTACTCGTTTATCATTATAGTCCTATATTTTACAAGGAGTAGCTCGTTTGTGAAATTTAACATATCCTTAAATGCTGTTTCTGTGGTGTGGAGTTAAATTATTTATAAATAATTTTTAAAAGATACTATACTCAAAAAACAAAACTATTTATACTTTATTTATGTATATTGTTTCATAGTATGAAAAAGTGTCCCTCATAACTGTACACTTCATTCGTACCTTAAAAACGACTACATTTTACAGGAAAGCTTAAATCATATATTTTTATTGGCAAATAAAAGTATTACTTTTAAAATTTAAAGTGATTTTCCAATTAGGTGGCCTATTTTACTTTTTCTTACGGAATACTATATATTTTTTTATGGTAGAAGATTTTTAATATAAAATAGGACATAAACATTAAAGCCATTAAAAGATAGTCATATAATGATGGGTATCCATGGAAATCTTCATCCACAATTCTTTATATCTATAATTCTCAGTCTACTATTTTCAATAAAATCTTTATCACCTTTTTTTGTTTTTCCAGGTTGAATAATCTCTGCGGAATACAAATCTATTTGTAGGTATGTCTGTACTCTTCTTGGATATTGTCACGATACCTCCTTCCCAACATTCAATATAGTAACACATACCAGTGTATTCTGTATATATGGCTGTTTCACTTCCCACACAAAATCTCATAATCAATGAATGAAAAAAGAAGATTTAGTCATTTTGTTTTGTTAAGCAATGCTCAATATCTACAATGTTATCATGTTCTAGGCAAGTCGGGGCAAGGTAGAAATGATGAATAGTGGAGAAAAACAAAACACGGTATGGTGAGACTGTTGGCATTCCGCCTGCACAATGTTGTGGGCTGATAACGCTCGTCACGTGCAGAACAGGTCAACTGATAACATCTACAGCTATTGTGTCAGCTACATTCACTGGTTACTGGATGTGGTCAAACTGTACAGCAGCGATCGGTATACATATTTATTTATTATTTTTAAACTGTAGCACAATGTATGTAAGATACAAGTAGATCAAGAGGTTAGAATATCTTTCATTAATTATCTTTTAATCTGTTTAATTTAATGCGCAATTTAAAAAGTCCGTTATCATTGTATTTTTAATACTTGACAGGAAATTGCAGGGGAAGCTGCGATGAACCTATTATTTGTCAATAGTAATGGTACTGGATGTAAAATAATAAATATTGTAAAATAATTAAAAAGTATTCAAGTATCTCG
Organism: Homalodisca vitripennis; assembly: GCF_021130785.1. Lineage (NCBI taxonomy): Eukaryota > Metazoa > Arthropoda > Insecta > Hemiptera > Cicadellidae > Homalodisca > Homalodisca vitripennis. The sequence continues at coordinate 13,899 of NW_025781664.1, read as the reverse complement.
AAAATATAAACTTCTTGGTTTGAAGGTGATTTTTTACGATGGAAGTATTGTGAAAGAAACATGATTTTTTTAAATATATATAAATGTATACTTCAAGGCTCAATCATGTATGTTTACTTTTTATTGGACGTAACATATATAGTCCAGGAGAAATAGCAGTTTAAAAATGGTCAAATAAATAAATTTTTTCTTACAGCAAACTAATGGCACAATTTAGTCAAATACATCATAAATAAATAAAAAAAAAACATTCCGAACCAAAATCGTCTATTAGAGGGTATAGGAGGGGTGGTTTTTAGTTGTGAAAATGGTTTTTTTTGCAATTTGTGACTAAACAATGCATCCTATTGAAAAAATCAAATGAAAAAGTTGTTGGAAATGAAAAAATCTACAACTTATTTAGTAATAATTTTTGCCCTAACCACAAAAATGTAACAAAAAAAATCCAAAAAACCCGTTTTTTTTTAAATTTTTTTCTTTTACAAAAATGGTTCGATTGAGCTGAAATTTTGATCAAATATACTTTGTGCTATTCTAAAAATACTGTATTTTTTCATTAAGAAATATTCAGCCCGTTATAATAAAATTTCACTTAAAAAGGGTTTTTTGATAATTTTCAATCACCATTTTGAAACATTTTTTAGTATCAAAAAAGGTTCTGTGACGGCTCATTTTTTTTATTTTTTGGTCTATTTTTGAAGAAATTAAATAAAAAATACATAGTTTAATTGAAAAAACTGCAGAAAAATTGAAAATAAACACAAAATATTGACATTTTTCATTATACATTGTATTATTTACGTGGAAAGATTTTTATTATTTATTTAAATTATAAATGTTTTTTCTTCACAGTGCGTATTACTTCTAAGTTTTTGTCTGGAATATGGTCTCACATGACTATTGAGCAGGTTTTGATGAGGAGTATGCATAGTCAAGGCGGGCTTACTCATGGCCGCGGATTTTCAGATAGTGTATTGACAAAATTTATTGCTACAATGATTGTATTAATAGGTATATGTAATGAAGTAAAAGAATTTTGCAACTCATCGTTCAACACGTCTGAGCAGCACGTTGATGCAAGAGAATCTCACATAGCTCGTGATAATAGTGATTTAAAGAAGTTATCTGCATTTTTGGAAAAAAATAATCCGTTTCCTGAGTCCACCCATGTCATATCGTTCTTTTCCACAATTGTTGGGGGATCTTCCATTAACTGTCACAAAGCTTATGAAGTAGGTATGAGATCGGCTAAATCCATTATTGGCAAAAACTTTTGAACCGTTAAATTTCAACGAAAAACTAAAGTTTTGTCTCTTAAAACTGTGAATTTTTCCATTAAAGTGAATAGTGAAAAAATAAAAATCAATCCGCTATTATTATTTCAAATAATTTCTTTGCAAATAAATAATATAGACGATATGAGAGATAATCTCAAATATGAGCTTGCTCCATATCCATTAGCTTTATTCACGGATAATGGATTTAAAAAATTGCAAATCTGACGTTTGTAAATGTTTCATACATACCAACGAATTGCCAAATTCAAATAAGACCATTGTTAATGTTATTGATGGCGGATTCCTACTTCATAAAGTGATTTGGCAAAAAAATGATTCCGTTGAAGTCATAAAAAATATACCACATATGTAGCTAGCCACTACGCTGCAAATAGTTACATAGTTTTGATGGTTATTCAAATATCAATGACAATATTCAACAGCAACTTCAAGTGTTACAAAAACTATGGAACGATTACGGCGACAAAAATCTGCGATGATACCAGACATTAATGAATTTGAAAATCATATTGCAATTCCATATTTACAAGAAAAATTTTATCAAACGACAATAATAAAAACAAACTCGTTAAAATATTGATGGAAGAACTTGGAAAATTTGGATTCACTTGCAAGCAAGCTGTAGGAGATGCCGATACGCTCATAATAATGACAGCCATTTTAATCGCCGCAGAAGATAAAACAATTATTGTTGTTCGGCCAAGATATAGATCTGCTCATACTGCTAAATCAACTTAATGAAAAGAACTTGGATATACTTTTCCAGAAAGCCTTAACTGGTAATACACCAAATTGTTTTTATTCATCAAACAGCTATGAAGATGAATCAAAGCGTAAATATGTTGCTCTCATCCACTGATTTACTGGCTGTGATACAACATCAGGTTGTACTGGAAAAGTAACCACCGAAAAATTAACACCGGATAATCTTTTAAAAGCAATTTGTTGCAGCTGTGAGAAAGGCTGCCTTTATGCCAAGTGTAGTTGTAGGAAACATGGGCTACGATGCACAGATTTATGTTCTAATTGTAACGAGTTGGGCAACTGTACTAATTTAGAAGTTCAGCCAGTTATAATCGACGATTGCGACTCAGAAGAAGTAGAAGAACCCCACACTGCTCATGAAGATAATGAATATGAAGAAATCGATGAAGAAACTGTCGGTTCAACTGAAATTGAATCTGATGACGAAGAATCATCAAACTCCGCCAAAAGAGCGAGGTTTGAAATCATTTAAACATGATTTTCAACATTTAATTGAAAATGTAATCATAAGATGGAAAAACATTTTTTGATGTTATATTTTTAAATTCGCTGAAAACAAAAATAAAATGTACATAAAATATTTTAAACAAAAACTTTTGGAAAGAAATAATGGTTTCTTAATTCAATTTCAATAAGAATTGTAAAAAATCTTGTAAAGTAATAAAAAATATATGATGAAAAATACAAATTAAAAAACAAAATTTACTAGGATTCGAATTCTGTTTTTTTGATTTATTAAAAAATTTCCACGTAATTGTTAAATATGCATGATTCATTATTATTTTGCTTAATACTTACAAATAGCACGCGTATAAAAAAATTATAATTTAAATAAATAATAACAATTTTTCCACGTAAATAATACAATGTATAATGAAAAATGTCTATATTTTTTTTATTTTCAATTTTTCTGAAGTTTTTTTCAACTAAAACTATGTATTTTTTATTTCATTTCTTCAAAACAGACAAAAAAAAATAAAAAAATGAGCCGTCAGAGAACCTTTTTATGATTAAAAAAATGTTTTAAAATGGTGATTAAAACTTAGAAAAAATTCTTTTTCAAGTGAAATTTTATTATAACGGCTGAATATTTCTTAATGAAAAAATACAGTATTTTTAGAATAGCACAAAGTATATTTTATCAAACTTTCAGCTTAATCGAACCATTTTTGCAAAAGAAAAAAATTTTAAAAAACGGTTTTTTGGATTTTTTTTGAAATTTTTGAGGTTAGGTCGAAAATGATTACTACATAAGTTGTAGATTTTTTTTATTTCCAACAACATTTTTATTTGACTTTTTTCAATAGGATGCAATATTTAGTCACAAATTGCAAAAAAAACCATTTTCACCCCAAAAAACCACCCCTCCTATACCCCCTAGTAGACGATTTTGGTTCAGAATCTTTTTTTTAAATTTATTTATGATGTATTTGACTAAATTGTGCCATTAGTTTTGCTGTAAGAAAACATTTATTTTTTTCAGTCAGGTAACACGACTGGACTAATATGATTAAATATAAACTATTAAGTAAAAAATAAAATGTTTTTATGAAATATGAACTTATATGAAAATTCACTTTGTTTTCAATGTACAATAACGTTAATCAATGAAAAACACTGCACTTAAATTCTATAAAAAATGCTATAATAAAACTAAGTGTTCCAAAACCTCGTGATACATTTTTTTTTATGTCGGAAGCTGAGTGTAGCGAGAAAGTATCCGTTCACTGATCACATCATATTTTATATATACGGTTTGTCCTGCCTATTGACTACGGCAATATTATACTCAAAGATATTACTATTTTCACTAAGACAAATATTTTATAAAGCAACTGAATACAAACACTTTGTGTTCATAAAGAGCCTGCCTTTATATCTTAGTAATAGACGTAATTTTATTTCTTTATATTTTGTAGAATGAATTTTTGTATACATTAGTTTTAAACAACCTTCCACAGTAGATAATATAACTTAATGGTGTACTCTATTAAGCCAACATGAAGATTATTATTTTGGAATCTGTAGAACGATAGAGTAAAACAAGCACTTATATATATATATATACGACTATAGGCCCTGCAGAATGTTCCATGGTATACGTGACAACGGTGTCCTTGAACGTTCAGAATGTAATTTGCCACTTAAAAGTGACACCTGAGCACTCATCATCTACCCATGGAATCGTTAACAGAGGTAGATAGGGCATTTGGAGGACGGGTGACCATTTCATTTATGCGTGCATTTAAAAGGACACAAAGCACTACTATATTAAAATGACTTAAGAAAGATGGTAAATCTTTTGGTAATTTTAATATATTTATTTATAAATAAATAAATAAATATATTAAAATTACCAAAAGATTTACCATCTTTCTTAAGTCAATATTTTAATAAGATATAATAACCAAATATGCATGAAGGTATACATTATACAATGTAGGAGTACGCTATATTATATATTGCGTAACAGTCTTTGCTGATTAACTTATTAAATTTCCTGAGGATAGATTTAAATGTCATAAGGTAAATTCTCATATTTTCATATTAAATTTAGTTACTATTATATTTTCTTGATGCCACCATGGTTACCAATACGATCAATGTATAAATATTCACTAATGTTCAGACAAATGCTATTGGTTTTCATTCACCATAATCGAACTCAATGTTTTTAATCTATAAATTAAGCTTTATACAAAGCTTTAAGCCTATAGGACAGTTTGTTCCTGAGATGTCTGGCGGAAGGACAGACAGAAATTAAATGTTTCCAGCCGTCGACGACAGGTTTCTAAAATGTTTCTGATCTTAAAATAGATTGTGTCTTTACTACAATAATCCCATGATTACAGACATATTATTATACTGTAACATTTAAACTATGGCCGATTTCTAGACTAAGAACGCAAGCGCAGATTAATTAACATTGCATTAGTGAAAGCGATGATGCAAGACCAAAGAGATTTTGTCATTCAATGGCTGTGATGGTCACATATTTACTACACTATTAAATTAGTGTTTATAGGGATGAGTGCATTATGATGCAGGGATGAGTATCATAGCATAAATAATGTCAGATGGAATTTAGTGATTGTTATTCAAACATTGATAATATGTTAACCTGTTCCCTACGGTTGATCCTACATAATGAGTTTAAAAAGGAATATTTAGTTGAGTTTGTAAACATCATGCCTGCTTCACTAATGATAACAGGTACATTATGTATAAATTGACGTACAATGAAAATGTTTTATACTAAAGAGGGGAAGGGAGAATTATTTTAGTCTCCCTACCAATAAATCAACTGTTATATAAGGGAAATATTTACAACAATTAAATACAGATATTGTAAGTCGTTAAATTGTCATACCCTGTTCTAATTATTTAAAAACCCGCTTCAGTCATAGAAAACTAAGTAAAATAACAATATTTTATTCAATCATATAAAATCTTATGCACTGATTGAAATGAAAATTAAGTTTAAATCTTAGGATCACTTATTAACATATTAGTCCAATTCCTATATCAAAAAATCCTTCCGAATCACGCTACTCTAGTCTCTAAACTTGCGAAGAATTCCATCTTGGTTTCTAATGTTGCAAAATATTAATTTAAAAATCCTGTTAAATTTAGTCAACTTGTGTGTGAAGATTGCTTTATGACATCACAACCACATGTTTAATTAATTTAACCACTATTTTCAATTCGTACAATTTTGCAGTTTTGAACAAATAGAGTAAGATTGATAGAAAAAATATTATTTTTTCAACTTTTTCTGTAACTGCTTCAACAGCGTTCAACACACAGAGTAAGAAATTCTCCAGGTAAAAGAAATATATATTTTTTTAAATACGTACTTCTAGTTGTACGTTTTAGTAAATATTATGTATACAGTGTTTGGCTAGTACTGTGATACCATTATAAAAGGCAAACTTATTATTTTAATTGTACCATAAATTTAAACACTGTTATAAAAACCATCCTAGTTGTCTTTTTGACAGAGGTCGACTTCCCGATCCTGCGTAATTGTTTATATTCTTGATCAAGATAGAACCCAATTATGGCACCAGATATATCTTGTATGGGATATTAATTATTACAATGGCCGAAAGTAAACGTTTTCAAACCGAATTACTTTCAGACCTATACATGTATACAATTTTATTGACAGTAGAAATAAGGTAAAACGGCCGAAAATGAAACCAAGACCAGAGTAGGTTACAATGGCCATAAATGTATCCGGTTTGACATATTTTCTTGTCGTGGCAACAAGGTAAATTTCAAATTGGCGTTGTAATTATAATTGACTCAAAGCGAATACAATCTAATTGAAAAAGAATATGTACACAGTGTATCTGTTCCTGAACAATGAATTGCTTTTGAAACCGTGGGTAACTGCTTGTATTTCATAGTTGCCCAAAAGTTTAGTGTGATTTGTTCATTTTCTTGAATTTTTATTATTTGTAAGATAGTGTGATTTAAAATGATGTGATTGAACAGGTTGAACATGTTGATACTCCAAGAGACAAGAGTCGATTGACGCGCTGTTAAGACCACATGTTACATTCCCAACTCGGATACGATTTACTTTACAAACACGGCATTAAATTCAATCTCTTCCAAGGAGAAATAGCAATCTCCTAAACCGGCTAGATTATCTGTACTATTAAGTTTATCTAACTTTGGATGTGATTTCGAAACTAAAGTAATTTCCTACCTTATATTTAGACAGTCATAATACATATTTTAGTTTATCACTTTTAAGAGCAGACCTTGGAACGACACCTTTATTATATTAATATCTATTTATGATTTAAAATTATTACAAGTTTTTAGAAATGTTATATACATTGGAATGAATTTTCCAACTGGAAAAGGTTTTTTCTCAATGAAATATTAATTCAACCATCATGGACGGCTCAATTTACAATGGGCTGGATAATTCTAGGGGCCTATATGCCAGAAGTAAAATAGGAATTAAATTACAGGACCTATAAATAGGTAGAATATGGCTTTTTCATAGTATAACTCACAAAAACGCACAATTTCACTACTATCGATAACTATAATCACTGCTACAGCCTAAAGGGAGAAGGTGGCAGTGGGGTCAACCGCCCTGACAACGTTAAGCCTGTCTTTGGCGATCCTTCATATGGTCAGTATCCTCTGTTTTTCTCATTCGTTGGAGAGATAACTAAGCTCCTATACTAACGTCGTAATAGGACCACAATACAATTTTTTCAACCGTTGTCCGTAATCTAACCCATACTTCCTACCTATATTCCAATACACACGCAGCAGGAGCTGGGAGTACAGTGTATCTACTTTACACCTACCAACCAGCATAGCCAATGGCGCAGTGTAGTGGGTACGGCGGTTATCGCAAGATAACCAGATCAAGCAACGCCGAGCGTGGCTGCTGCTTGGACAGGTGACCGCTGAGCGATCCTGTCCTTGCAAGCGGCCCGCCTGCCCGGCCATTGGTGGTGGTTCGGAAGTCACCTTTAAGCCGTTGGTCCCCAAGTTAAGTGTTAGAGAGGGCTTCTTAGCCCTAACTTCGCCTGGTAAAATAAGGACATTCTTTACTTTACTTTTTACTTTTACTGGTATAGGAGTGTACGTGACAGTATGTCTAGACATTCAATAAGGATGCAATTTGGCACATTTATATAAAGCTCTATATTTATATATATAACCTCTACATGTCAACAATTATCTAATGTTACAGCTTTTGGTAGCTAAGTGGTAACCGACTCATTATGCTTATACGAGTACCTAAGAATGCCTACGCTACGTTCTAGATTAATAGTAGATAATGCTCGTAACAATTCACTTCAGAAAAGTAGCAGTTAAAATTATTTTGCTCATTCCATAACTGCCGGTGGGTACCAAGAGGGTTTCAAGGTATTCTATTGGGATGATTGTATCGAGAGTTAAATTGCTATAAATATGTGACGTAGTCGGTGAAAACATTTGGCATTTAGTTGTGTATCGTAAAATTTTGCCTTTTAAAAGAAAGTTATTGGAATAAAATAACTTTACTTTGAGTATGAAGATAATTAAGAACTATTAGAAGAATGTGAAAAGTTAAAGTTAGCCTTATTGTACCACAAAAAGTCTGAGGGAACTAAAACACTAACATTTTGAAGAGCAATGACTTAAACAAGAATTTTAGGCCTAATAAAACAGTGCTGGGGGGGAGCTCTTAGAACTGATCACTCAGTCTTCAATTACTTAAAAATGTTATTCAGAAGTGGAATAATGAAAGAGCACTATTTGTCGTTGATATGCAGACTAAATTACACCTTATTGTTTTATAATAATATTATATGTCTGCTATGTTTTGCTGTTTTTGAACAGTTCTAGTTCAGAAATCCGTTACCTCTTTCCACCTGTCAATACGTTCAATAAGTGCCTTAGTCAGTATATTAACGTTTTACTATATTATTGAAAAGTTAATTTTAAAATTTGTGTTGCTTAAGCACAATTGAATAATTGTTCAACAGTATATTTGTACTTGTATTGAAGTTTAAATTCATCTTTTTCTTTTCAACATTATGTTTGTCATTTTAATTTATTTTTAAAGTATACGGTTCATTTTAGTTGTAACAAAAACAATAATACTCCATTGAATTACTTCCCTTGTCATTTAACCTCATTGGACGTAGGATATAGTATGAATTCCTCTTTAAATAAAACACAAATATTGTGAATACTACCTGAACTTGGCCTCATACTGTTTTACAGGTTTCAATTTTCTATTGGTACAACACCCAGTAATAATACCGATAGTAAGGTACGTGTGTTAGGGGATGACAAACACAAGCAACACTTGTGTACACACTGATGTTGTTCATTGTTTGTACGTTGTCACAACACTTGAGCCTTGCTGCCAGAGTGCATAGCAATGTTTTTCAATGGGTACAATCCAAACATTTGTATAAATCAGTTTTTCTGATAAAAGAGTGGACTGCTATTTAAACATTTAAATGTTTCAATTAATGTACTTCTTGATATGGCAAGTAAAAGAGACAGTCAACGGTTTTAAAATATAATAATATAAATACATGAATACAGTAAAAGTAATTCTTGATAAAAATGGGGGTTGGTGTAGACGAAACCATTAATTTAAAATGGCGAGTGAAGTGGTTGAGAATTCTTCTCTAAAGATTAGAGACTAAGTTTGTGAATTTGCGTAGACGTATCGGAGGAGTAAAGTGAGTACATTTAAGTTCCTAAATTTTAGAAAATACGTGACAATTATTGAAAATATAGTTTTATTATTGACTAGCTGACCCAGGCGGGAACTTTGTTCCGCCTTAAAGGCAATATTTCACATGATCACATTTTGTACCCCTTAACCCCCACTTTTTAAGATTAGGATAATTGTAAATTTTTAAAATAAGAATTATTAATTATTCAAATGATTTCTTTTATTTGCCATTTATTGTAGCACCCTTGTGTGATAAACCCAATATTTTATGATTTTTTTTTATTAGGCGCGAAAAAAATAACGCGGAGTGAGTCTTGCCGACCTAGTGGAAAACATGCACACGATATAATGGAGCCATGGGAGAAAAACATGGATGTTCGAGATTAACGACCACTAAACCTTTTACACGATTGGCCTTAGTTGACTTAATTTACCAGAGTCATGGCGAAATGCAAGAACGGATTCAGAAATTGAAAGTCGTTTAAATTTGAAAATGGGCATGGTACGGGTTTGGGAAATCATCGGGATACTCGGAAATGACAACTTCCTCACCTATTGAATTATTCCTTTGAGTATTTGTGTGAGCGTAAATAAAATTGTGTCAATCAATTTACTTACCACCAAATGTGTTTCACGTTGCGCCAGTTTTGGCTGGTTTTAAGTTTTTAAGCGATGATTACAACAATCCAAATCTTTAGTTTGATAAAGTTGGGTTGTCTGTGGTAAGCCAAGGTACATCCAAGGGAGTTTAAAAATTTCAAATTGGATAGTTGGTGGCAAATTCCCCCCCCCCACCTTCATATTGATCTATCACAGTCCAATAGCATTTCAATAGAAATGCAGGTGTAAACCAATGATCTCATTCTGAATTATGTAGTTTAAGGTCATGCTTAACATCTTTATTTCTATGAAGCTACCAAAATTGCCTCGCTCACCTCAACCATTCATTATTTTTTGAGGTTAGTAATGGTGTTTTGGGAACTACTTTGTTAATGAAGTGTCGTCTTTCGTATGAGACAAACTGTTATATAAAATTCGGCAGGGAAATGAAAATCAATCCGCCTCGATTCGTTGCGTCACCAGGGTTACTCGAGCGATTACCGATAGTCAGCAATTTGCTCAGAGAAATCTTCAGCAGATTGTATCGTTTTATAACAATGCAACTCTCCCATGTTTGTCTGTCAGCTGAAGTTTACTTAAACATAGATTACGATGATTTTGAGGCAAGCGTTTATCTCGTCGGGCAGCCATGTCCGATCCTGGGAATTACTAGCAATGTTTGGCGGAAATCGCCAGGCAAGTAAAAATCATTGAGCCTCCATAAACATCTCGAGTCATTAAACGTTAGATCTTTGCCAATGTTCGGTAGAGTGGCTTTCCGAATGCACGTTTATGCGCGATTGTGCCATTCGTCCCAGATGATGATCTTTCGATTCCTGAATAAAAACCTCTATAGGCCCATTCAAGCGGAGTGCCGTTATTATTGCATGTTGGTTTTTCAAATATATTCCAGATTTCAAACGGCAATTTTTTAATGCAAGAATGTGGTCCCGTTACGACATCCTTTATAGTAATGTGGCTGCTATTCCAAGAAGAAGCGAACTGGCCAACCGTTCAGTGTTGGATCTTGCTAGCGAACAGTGGCTAAAATTACTTGACCATGAGGAATGTCTTACCAGTTCCACCCAGGGGCATCCCAGGGGAATAGAAACTCACCAGTTTCCCATCATCAAGTTTGCCCTTCATTAATGTATCATAAACTTCCCTATTTTGTTTGGGGATTTCATCAGGGGTACATATCGTTTGGAACTTCTAAAATTCTAATTCCTGGTGATCATATTTACGTTTCCGTTCCAATTACTTCGATTTTAAATGACGTCATTACATCTTCCACAATTTGGCAACTGGGGCATTCCTAACCTGACTTTAAATAAACTACCGCATAATGAGAATAGCACATGTCCTTTTCAACTCAAAAGCAAGGCCCTATTATGTTATAATCCCTAATTTTTCTATTTCAAAGATTGGAGATTTCTTGAATTGACATACGAATTTGATGTTAAAAAAATGTCTTTCTGGCCATATTATCCTTGTATTTGTGCTCAATAGGTTAGATGGGTTCGATGGAAAGCATGTCGAAATGATGATAGCAAATAATGTAATTCTGAACTTGGAGATTGCAGAGATAATTGCTTTCATATTGTAAAAAAATTAAAGAAATTTGGAATTGTATTATCTGGATAGTAAAGTTTCGTATGTTTTAACCAGTTGATTGGCCAAGAAGGAAACAGTTGAAACACAACATTTGCTGTTTTCTCTCTAAGCTTACTCTATGCTTTTCAAACTATAAGGTGTAAAGAAATGTTAAAAATAGTAATATAAATGATTATAAACAATTAATGTATTCTTTTTGTAGCATTATACATGTTTTATACAAAGAACAGCTGATTAAGAATTTGAAAAAAGTCTCTTTCACTTTTATAAACATATGTTTGCCTGCAAATTGCATTTTCTTACGGGTATTTCTGTAACCTTTTAGAGGACCAGTGGGAGTGGCGGGAATCACTGAATCTGGGAACGGGATAAAAATGCTTCCCTTATTCCTATGTTCTTAATTTCCTCAGTTCTTAGCTACCTCCCCTACCAATATTTCAGCCAAATCGGATCAGGTCGTTCTTGACTTATAAATAGTGTAAACTAACACGACTTTCTTTTATATATATATAGATTTTATTATTATTATTATCAGTAGTGTTTATATATTCTCAGTATAATTTTTATTATTTTTATAATACCATGTGTTGGATATTATAACCATTTTTTTAATCTAATAATATAAGTGAAATACTACTTATGTTAACAAACGTGTAATAGATTTTTTCACTGAAACATAAGTAGCAGGATTCAACTTTATATGAACTGAGTCATAATACGAATTGAATAAAATCCAAAATACAAATTGAAAGGTAATAAAATATTTTTGAAATTTAACTATGTATTACAGAAAATTGAAAAAAACACCAAATAAATTTATCTAGGTTCATATTTTGTGTGACAGCGACTAGAATTTGAGAATTATTTTATTTTATTTTGCATTATTATTTCCTGAGCCTTATCACTCCGAAGGGATAGGAAACCATAGTAATTTCTGCCTGTCAGTTTGCACTATATCTAAAAAGGAACTAACTGATTAGATTTACATTTTTGCAGGAAGTTTTATTTATATTAAAAGAATAAAACGAGTTCTTATTCCAATTATGATGGTGCACGTACACATCTGGATATGGATGAGCGATAGCACATACTTTTACATTGGTATTATGGTAAACATTGAAAGCAAAAGTAGAAAAATAGCAGAATAAATAATTGGGTAAGCAAGCTCGAGTACAACTATGTGAGATTTGTGACATAATTACCAGGATTTGACTTTATACTGTATTGAGTCAATTATGGTATGTATAACATTATAATATAAAATGAGAAATGATAAAATATTTATTAACACTTATAATTTTATTTTTTTTAAAATAGTGCTTTTTTCTGAGCTGAGCTTAGCGAAGAATTATCAAGATGTAGGGGATGGAAAAAATGTATTATCTGTCGGTCTAACTGTCATTTTGTCAGCACAATACCTAAAAAATGAACTAGACTGACGGAAATAAAAAATTTGCAGGAAGCTTTATTTCTATTATACATTTTTAATTACTACGGTGCACGTTCCCATCGGGTATGGATGAGTGATAGCACATATTTATATTATCGATTATGGGTAACTATTAATGACAACGATTAAAAATAAAGATGACTAATTACGTTATGCTGGCCGAGAACTATCAGGTGAGATTTCTGCATGTGATTTATTATAAACAATGTATGCTTATTCATACAGTTAAAAAAAGAAAAAAAAGTGAAATGTTAATGACAAAATTCGTGGAGAAGATTAGATTTCAGCGCACACTCACAGCACGCCCCCTACTACGGTGGTGCCTATTCCGATCCTTATCGGAAATATATATTGGAACGCTGTTATATAACCTAACTGAATTCTAAAAAAAATATGGTATTTTATCATGTGGAAATATATCTAAAAAAGAGCGTATAGAGACAAAATGTTTAATCATAAAAACTTAATTTTCAATAGACTTTTTTATCTATAATAAGTGCGTATCATTTCCATAGAATTAGAAACTGAGTGTCCATTGAAGACTATCATTTTAGTATGCCAACAATAAGTCTCTCCTTTCGTTTCCGATGTAGTGTATCTATCTTTATGATTTATGATTATGATCTGTCAGAAGAATAGCTAAAAAAATTTAATTATTTATTATTTATAGACTATATACATAGTATTACAAGCAACCTCAACGCAGCCCGTTACGTGGCAATCATTTAAAGAGATACATATGTATCAAATTTTTTCAATTTTTAATAAAATATATTTTTGTATTTGAAATGTATACTCTAAATTTTATATGTATTTATAAACCCGCAATTATTTTATTAATACTTTTTTTAAATAGCTTTTCTTTAAGGGTTGTTGGGGTAAACCGGTGTAATCCCAATCCTGACCAAAAACAGGCTACCTGAGTTCCCAGGTAAGGGGAATGCATTCCCAGTTCTACA